>NC_084631.1:27025593-27325593 GCF_033978795.1 Nerophis ophidion | reverse complement strand
AAATTTTAGTGGCAAACCTAATCCTGCGAAAATAAATGTGAAGTACCACTGTGCTGGAAAGTGCTTCTATATTGGTGGAAGCAGTGCAGATGCACTCTACAATCCTGTAATAGTCTTATGTGGACTGAATTGTACTAAAATATATTGCCATATCCTCCGCACTGGACATGTTTGGCCGTACGATATCCCCAATGTCGTACAAAAACCAGGGCAAAATGCAACCATACGGACAACAACTGAGGTACCACTGTAAATATGTGAAACACCAAAAATATGAATATCGTTGGCGGAAAAAGTTACTTTGTTTCAGCAATCAGATTTACAAATATGTGATACAGGCTCAAAACATACAACTCAAGATCTTTCAAGCCGGTTTTGATATTTCGATGAAGATGGCTTACAGCTGATGAAACCCTCGAATGGAATCTCTCAAAACGTGGCTTAGCAAAAACTAAGCAATGACCATCAAAATGATAAGAAATAAATCTCAATTTATGTGTAATGAGTTGATATCACATATTAGTTTTACATTTGAAGTTGCTGACATAAAAACATTTTACACAATATTCTCACTGGAAAACCTTTTAACATTTCATTAGATAAGTTTAAAAATGTGAAACTCATCCAATAGATTAAAGCTGAATATTTGAAGAATGCATTCCTTAATGCTTACAGGTAAAATCTCAGTTTGAAAATTAATCAGCTGTTAATTGGAATAACTTTTAGACCAAAAAAAATTATTGAGATGCACTCGTGTTTATACGTGATGAACTGTGTACAGTGGTAGTAATGCCAGCAGAACAGACTGCCACTGGAAAAGAAAGGTTGGTTTTCGACTACAAAAATGTGAGCAAGTTCTTGGGGAGGAAAAAGAATGTTAAGTACATCTTTGAATGAGCAGTGATGATGCATGTCGGAGTAATAGAATACTGTATGGAAATAAATATACATCCCCTCAGGGAATCACATGTTTCTCCAAATACACAGTCATTACATGAGGCGTGCCCAGAATATGCCAGAAGGTCCACATACCCTAACATCAGCACCATCGCCATGACTGTTTGCTTCTTTTGTGTCATGGCTCTGTTGATATAATGAAAGGGGGAGGGGGGTTAATGAAAAAATTGAATCGTCATGTCAGAGTGGTTAACCACAATATCACAAACCCTGGCCTGCGTCATTGCTCTCAACTGGTAAATAATGGCAGCTGAACCACAAGATGGCGCCAGAGAGATATTAAAGGAGGACATTTTTACAAGATGAGCACATACCACTAACAAACTTCTTGGGACTTGCCAATAGGGATGCAACCGTCAACTTATTTTTACAAACTCGTTCGGTACGCCCGCATGCAGAGCCGAAATTCCTGTACCGAAACGGTTCAATACAAATACACGTACCGTTACACCCCTACTATCCACGCATCTCTAACGCAGAGACAAAAACCACCCTGGCGGCGCCAAAATCGGCGGAATGCCGCGGAAAATTCCCATCCCTGATTACTACACTTTTGCCTTTGCGTTTGATTTTTGTACACAAATTGATGGATAACTTTGAAAGTTAAGCTGACGAAGGTTATATATTTTCACTAACAAGTTGTATAACGTTATAAAATAATAAGGGTGCTTAAAATAAAACAAATCACATCTGAATAGTTATTTTTTAAATTTAAATTTCTTCGTAATTTACAAAATTCATTCCGAAAAAATTACTGATACATAATCAATATCCACCCTTCCTTTTTCTACCGCTTGTCCCAAGACGTCAGCAACCACAAGGAAGTTTTGTAACATGAAACCTGTTTTGAAAAGGTTTTTATAATTATAGCAAAATATACATTGCGAGAATTGTGTTGAATCAAGAATCGATTCTAAATCAAATCAGGGTGTGCCTAAGGTCTCCCACCTTCCAATACATTTCTGTCAAAATGGAAACAATGAATACATTTTGTAAGAAATTGTTTCTCTGCGTTTGTGGGCCACATCAAAAATGTGGTGTGCCAAATGAGGCGCTTGGGCCTTAATTTTGACACCTGTGCCTTAGAGACGTGTTATTACTGTTGAAAATAAGAGTAATCTAATAATAGCAGTAGAAAATAATACACATAAACAAAAAGTGTTTTCAAGAATATATACATTAATAATTTTATTATTAATATAGGATAAATATAACCTTTATTTTAAATGTTACTCATGTGGTAGATTAACTCAAGTGTTATCGACTGTCTATTCATACCTTTGTCCATTTTATGCCTTAACACCTGTAATTAGATACCCTGTTATTCTAGAGCAGTGGTTTTCAAATGGGGGTACGCGTACCCCTGGGGGTACTTGAAGGTATGCCAAGGGGTACTTGAGATTTTTGAAAAATATTCTAAAAATAGTAACAATTCAAAAATCCTTTATAAATATATTTTTTGAATAATACTTCAAAAACATTTGAATGTAAGGTCATAAACTGTGAAAAAAATGCAACAATGCAATATTCAGGGTTGACAGCTAGATTTTTTTGTGGACATGTTCCATTAATATTGATGTTAAAGATTTCCATTTTTTTTAAGAAATGTTTAGAATTAAGTTCATGAATCCCCAAAAAGGGCACTTTACATTGATGATTACTTCTATGTGTAGAAATTTTTATTTGTAATTGAATCACTTGTTTATTTTTTAACAATTTTTTTGTTATTTTTAGATCTTTTTTCAAAATAGTTCAAGAAAGACCACAACAAATGAGCAATATTTTGCACTGTTATACAATTTAAAAATCAGAAACTGATGACATAGTGCTGTATTTGACTTCTTTATCTCTTTTTTTCAACCAAAAATGCTTTGCTCTAATTAGGGGTTACCTGAATTAAAAAAAATGTTCACAGGGGGTACATCACTGAAAAAAGGTTGAGAACCACAGTTCTAGAGTGTTGTTTTATCTTATGACTTACAATGTTTATAGTTTATTCAACACAGACAGGAAGAACGTTGTTTACACTGAACTGACTCAACACTTATCAACTAATTGTAAGTTACATGATTTAATTCAGTTTTGTCGTACCTTTACTTTGGCGTGTAAAGCCATACCATATTGGCCGTATCAAACACTTTTGAAAGTGGATAAGCTGTCATCTTCATGGCAATAGCTTGCTTATTTTTTAAGTAACCCAAATGTAACCCCTTTTTTAAAGATGGGAACAGTTTGCTGCCCTTTTTAATGTAATGTAGCATGCTAGCGTCTCTCTGGATTGTTGCTTATAAGTGCGTGAAGCGCTGGCGTAACTCTTGTTTTGGTTACGTACAGGTTGTGACGAAAATACCGCAGCAGCGTAATGTGCGTTAATGGCGATGGAGGACTGAAACGCGGTATAGCCGAGTCTTTGTGACGTTTCAATAACAGTCGATGGTTGCATCCCTGCTTGCCAACAATCTGCAGTGCAATGTCATTTTCATCGACTTGTGCTCACCCTGCTGGCTGTGGGACGGCGACGGCTCGACGCTGGGGAGGAGCTCTGGCTCTTCCTGCGACGGGAGTGGGGGCTGTAGGAGCGCGAACGGGACCTGCGTCTGCGCGAGTGAGACCAGGAGCGCGAGCGGCGGCTTGAGTCCCGCCGAGAACCAGACCTAAAAAAAAAAAACAAATAAAAATAAATAAACAAACAGATGAGCAAAGGTATTATAGATGCTGTTTTGCACCCTGATGATGGAGAACAACCGACCTGGATTTGGACCGAGAGCGAGATCTGGACACGGAGCGCCTGTGGCCTCGGGATGTGCTCGGAGATCTTGACCTGCTCCTCGACTTGGCCCGTGCTGGACTTCCACGATCCAATTTAGGTGGGGAGAGAGACCCCTATTGCCACAGCAGAAAGTTCCAACACTTTATCATGTACGAATGTGTGTGTGTGTGTGTGTGTGTGTGTGTGGCGGCATGGAAGAAGACTGAGTAAAAAGTTCATTGTCAGCTACAACACACACTCACCAACCACTTCATTTGGTAGACACACACAGTTTAAGGACATCAGTGGAAAGGCCACTTCAAGAAGGTAGTCATTGCAAATCCAGTGTTTCTCATTCATTTATTTGTGGCGGCCTACTGCAGATAAATGCGGACCGTCACAATTAGATTTAGGGGAACAAGGCAGCAAGTGCACTGTTGCACAAACTGTTCGCCCTCGGTCATTATGCTTGTCGTTACAATACTGTCCGTATGAGTGATGGCGTCATAATTGTGCTTTTCATACACATCTGGTCCCATGTAGCAGGAGGGATCCTGCAACTTTGAGACTGTAACATGAGAACGCATGTAGCTCTTCTAAACAAGCCGCTTTGTCTCGCTTGTGACATAAAAATAACTGCAGCTGTATTTTTTTTAAATCAAATTTCTGTAGCTTTGTTGATTACTCTTTGTTCCTAAAGATTATAACGATAACATGCACATTTGCCGTGGCCAACCATTCAAATTAAACTCGCTATCGTAGCTTGCAGTACTGTGAGAAAGACTGGAATTCAAAATGAAAACGCTATTAAAGGCCTACTGAAACCCACTGCTACCCACCACGCAGTCTGATAAATTATGTATCAATGATGAAATATTAACATTGCAACACATGCCAATATGGCCTTTTTAGTTTACTAAATTGCAATTTTAGATTTCCCGGGAGTTTTTTCTTGAAAACGTCGCGTAATGATGACATGTACGGTTCATGTCACGGGCTGTTAGGGAATATGAGCGCTGCGCACACACACAGCTAAAAGTCGTCTGCTTTAACTGTATAATTACACAGTATTTTGGAGATCTGTGTTGCTGAATCCTTTGCAATTTGTTCAATTAATATTGGAGAAGTCAGAGTAGAAAGATGGAGTTGGGAAACTTTAGCCTTTAGCCACACAAACACACGGTGATTCCTTGTTTAAAATTCAAGGAGGTGAAACTTTACTATGGATCACAGCGAACATGGATCCCAACCGAAAGTCAACTAGCAGGTTTCGGTGAGAAAATTGAGGTAAAAAGTCGCTTCTTACCGGATATCAGCTGAGCTTGTGCCGCCCATACAGCTGCCGTCGACTTTCCTGAGACACTGCGCGTCAACACACTCATGGACGAACACCTCCAACTACCAGGTACTGTTAAACTCACTAAAACACTAGCAACACAATGGAAATATAAGGGAATTCCCAGAATATATCCTAGTAAATGTGACTAAAAACATCAGAATCCGTCCCAATGCAATCGCGTTTTTTTTTTTAACTTTTTTTTTTCTAGTCCGTCCCTATCAATTTTCCTCAAACACGAATCTTTCATCCCCGCTCAAATTAATGGGAAAATTGTCGTTTTCTCGGTCCGAATAGCTGTTTTTGTTGGAGGCTCCCATTAAAATCAATGTGAATATACGAGGAGCCATCAACATGTGACATCATCGTCTGCGACCTCCGGTAGAGGCAGGGCTTTTCTCTTAGCACCGGAAGTTGCAAACTTTATCGTGGATGTCCTCTACTAAATCCTTTCAGCAAAAATATGGCAATATCGCGAAATGATCAAGTATGACACATAGAATGGACCTGCTATCCCTGTTTAAATAAGAACATCTCATTTCAGTAGGTCTTTAAGAAAATGACAAAACTGTGCAAGTGTACATGTTACGGGTGAGAAACTTGTGAGAAAACTTATGTAAATAGTTAATCAACCATTCAAATCAGAATTATATGTGACCAATGTATGTCTACCTGAGCCATCAGAGGTAAAATACAACATGCAACTGTTACTTAACAGAATGGGAGCACGAATAAGGAAAAACAATAGTGACACAAAGCATTACTTAACCTAGGGACACACACATTCTTCCATGTTCTTTACGCGCTACTCCTTTCTCTCCGCTTTTTCTATTCTTCTTTGTTCTTCTGTTTTTCAGTTTTCGCCGTGTGTTTTCTCTTCAGCCAAATTTAGTTAGTGTTCTATTTGCCTTCAATCTTCCATCACTTTTTCCTCCCTCCAACTTTTGCTCTGTACATGTTCTCAATAGCCTTCTTTTATCTTGGTATTTTCTCTCCCATCATTCTTGGATAAAATTCTTCAAATCCTTCACGAGCAATTACCTTAATGAAAGAAGAACATTTAATAAAATTAAGATAGGATTTGATAGAAGTCTGAATATAGCAGAAAAAAAAAGCACGTGAATGCATGGCAGTTACATTGACTGTCACATACGTGAATATACAAAGAGGCAAATATGAACTATGTCACAGACATGTGGTTCGCTGCGTGAAAGCAATTAAGGAAAAAGTGGCCAACTTTTTAAGAGACATTTTAACACAGGCTGAGGAAAAATATGAATGCTACTTTAAGCTAACGCCAGGGAGGTAGCTCAAGCTAACTATAGCGCTAATGGTGCGTTCATGGTTTAGCTAGCTAGAAGGAACATAGCAAAAAACCCGTCTATTTAGCCTATACTGGCTACTCATACACGTTTCACTTAAATCTAATTTCAGCATAGCACTCACAAAATGTCAGCGTTATGCAGTTTATTTCAGTGGAGTTAGCTCGAAGTACGAAATGCACGTTCACTAGTATTTGTTGTCGGCAGACAAACGAGGACGGACGAAATAGTGCTATTGTACATCGTTAAATGCCAATACTTACCCGTCTATCGTGGTTGCCGTCGTCGACGTCACTCATTTTCGGCCCGGTTAAGTTGATATTAACAAGCAGTGCTGGGTAAATAAGGCGAGTTTGATGTTTTAAACACAAATGTTATCGTTATTTTTGGAGCGACTCCTGGCGAGAAAATGGCGCGCGTCTGTGTGGTGCGTTCAGGTACGACACTAGTACACGTCATTTCCTAATGTCACGCCCCCGTTTTAAAAAAAACAAACATCTTCGAACACTTCATCAGAAAAACGTCGATGTTCAAGTATGAGTGTTCAAAGAAAAAAAAACAAATTATGATTTTTTTTCCCCTGTATTTTTTCAGCTATATCATAAAAAACATATCCGATATTTCAGTAAGCTCGGAAACACATCCTGTATGCCCGTAAAGTAACGCCTTCAAAATAAAATCACTCTGTAAAAAAACAAAAACACTCTGCAGTTAGGTTTTTCCACCCGCACCACATAGACATATATGTATGTTATTTTGTACTTTAAGCCGCATTGTTTCATCATTCACGGTTTTGATTTGAACGAATATGCAATGGTACATTATGATTTATTGTGAAATTGCTTCCTGTGCAGCCGGATCACTCTTAACACACACTTTCCATTCGCTTATAAACGAGACTGATGTGGCCCATTGTAAATATATCCATTCGTTCTCTACCGCTTGCCCGTTTTGGGGTCGGTAACATTCAACAAAAAAAAGCAAATTGCAACGGAAAAGAAGACATTACAAAGGGTAAAACAATATATACATATATAAAAGTGATGTTGGATTTTAATGTAACGCAATAGAAAAAGTAAAAGCATCGTGGAAAATGTAACACAAACCCTGCAAAAAAAACCCAACAACTATAAATATTTATATTGATTAATACGAAAATAAAATCCATCCCTCCATTTACTACCACTTATTCCCTTTGGGGTCGCGGGGGGCGCTGGTGCCTAGCTCAGCTACAATCGGGCGGAAGGCGGCGTACACCCTGGACAAGTCGCCCCCTCATCGCAGGGCCAACACAGATAGACAGACAACATTGGAAGTGGGAGGAAGCCGGAGTACCCGGAGGGAACCCACGCATTCACGGGGAGGACATGCAAACTCCACACAGAAACATCCCG
Source organism: Nerophis ophidion (assembly GCF_033978795.1). Taxonomy (NCBI): domain Eukaryota; kingdom Metazoa; phylum Chordata; class Actinopteri; order Syngnathiformes; family Syngnathidae; genus Nerophis; species Nerophis ophidion. The sequence goes on along the minus strand of NC_084631.1, from coordinate 27,317,835 downwards.
AGCCCGGGATTGAACCCCAGACTACTCTGAACCTTCGTATTGTGAGGCAAACCCACTAACCCCTCGGCCAAATATACACATCAAATAGATTTTTTATTTTAATGTATGGCAGTAGGCAGCGCGGTGGTACAGGGGTTAGTGCGTGTGCCTGACATTACGAAGGTCCTGAATTCAATCCCGAGCTCGGATCTTTCTGTGTGGGGTTTGCATACCCGTGACTGCGTGGGTTAGTTCCGGGTACTCCCACCTCCAAAAACATGCACCTGGGGATAGGTTGATTGGCAACACTAAAATTGGCCCTAGCGTGTGAATGTGAGTATGAATGTTGTCAGTCTATGTGAGATGAGGTAGCGACTTGTCCAGGGTGTACGCATCCTTCCGCCCGATTGTAGCTGAGATAGGCACCAGCGCCCCCACGACCCCAAAAGAGAGCGGTAGAAAATGGATGGATGTATGGCAGTGGAAAAAGCAAGTGCATCGTGCAAAATGTGACAAAAAAAACCCTACAAAAATTTTAAATAAGTGACAAAATGCAATTAAAAAGCAGACATTTATATTAATAAAAGAACTATATATCAAAGTGACCTTTGATTTTAATGTATGGCAGCGGAACAAGTAAATGCATCATAGAAATTATATTTTTACTTTGTCATGCATTCAAATCCTCATTATTTTCTATTCCAATACATTCACTGCACTGCTAAAAATCAAAGACAGTGGAACTCCAACGTTTATTGATTCTGGCGGTCTAAGATTGTTACAGCGTGTGACATCCGTTTGTAAGCTGAATAAATGAGACTTTGACAACTATTGGCCATGTTTGTTGGGAGAATGACTGAAAGCATGACTATTCCAGCGTGTGACAATCACCTCATATGTACATTGTCACCAAAAATGGACCATCTTGGTATTTTTAGAAAAGGTCTGCAGAAGTCCCAGTGCAGCATGAACCCTGAGTGTGTCCTGCAAGCAGATGGTCGGGGCTAATTGCTGACTTTGCACTACATTTGTACCATGGAGCGAAGAGAAGGAAACGGCAAACAATTGCTTTATGTCCGGAAACACGACTTCAGGGTCAAATAGGCTCCATCTTCTGAAATGTACCACTGTGGACACTTTTTACTTCATGGGGCGCAAACATTTAGCGGTCCCTGGAATCACAGCGTATGAGCGAAGACGGGGCTTGATGTTATGCCGAGTGAGGCCTCAAACACAGCTAGGACAAAGCTCAGCAGGTTGACACAATGTCGTTGTCCAGCGGAGCCCGTCGACATAAGCGGTTGTAAACACAAAGAAAATGTAACTGAGTTTTATTCTTGCGACTTTAACTTTTTAAAATGTTTAGTTTTGGGGGAGTATGGTTGTTAAAGTTAAGGATTGTTTGTCAGGGCACCAAAAGGACTTCTGTGTGTGTGCCGAGCAGCGCATACTGCACAGTTTAGCTTGTTGTTGTTGACAGCTGATCCACCACTTCCTTGTTATGTTTGATATACATAAGTGTGGAGCACTTTATATTATGTTCAAAGTGTACAACCCTTCCCTAAAATGTTGTCGAGGGTGGAACCAATTACTCATATTTTCATTGTTTATGGAGAAATATGCTTCACTATACAAACTTTTGGATTGAAAAGGGAGCTGCACTTTTTATCATCCCAATCCTCAAGACAAAACGACAGATGTATTTTTTTTTTTATTGCATTCTAACAAGTAAATAAAAGTCTGCTTACAGTGGAGTCAACAATCCATCATCAATTCCGCCATCAATATTCTACTTACATTTAGCGATATTGGTATTATAAGCGCTAACACAGAGGAACTACTTTTAGAAGCGCTGTTAAACCCAGGGAGCTAACTATAGCTTGGGCGGCAAAGTTGACATCTGAGCGGCTTTTTTTGCCTTGGTGCTCGTGAAATTGCAAGGCAAAAAAAGCGATTCTGGACCACCATCCGCCGCCTCAGGAAGGGGAAGCAGTACACTGTCAACACCGTGTATGGTGCGGATGGTGTTCTGCTGACCTCAACTGCGGATGTTGTGAATAGGTGGAAGGAATACTTCGAAGACTTCCTCAATCCCACCAACATATCTTCCAATGAGGAAGCAGTTCCTGGGGAATCTGTGGTAGGCTCTCCTATTTCTGGGGCTGACGTTGCTGAGGTAGTTAAAAAGCTCCTTGGTGCCAAGGCCCCAGGGGTGGATGAGATCCGCCCAGAGTTCCTTAAGGCTCTGGATGCTGTGGGGCTGTCTTGGTTGACAAGACTCTGCAGTATCGCGTGGACATCGGGGGCCGTACCTCTGGATTGGCAGACCGGGGTGGTGGTTCCTCTCTTTAAGAAGGGGGACTGGAGGGTGAGTACCAACTATCGTGGGATCACACTCCTCAGCCTTTCCGGTAAGGTTTAATCAGGTGTACTGGAGAGGAGGCTACGCCGGATAGTCGAACCTTGGATTCAGGAGGAACAGTGTGGTTTTCGTCCTGGTCGTGGAACTGTGGACCAGCTCTATACTCTCAGCAGGGTTCTTGGGAGTTTGCCCAACCAGTCTACACATGCTTTGTGGACTTGGGAAAGGCATTCGACCGTTTCCCTCGGGAAGTCCTGTGGGGAGTGCTCTGAGAGTATGGGGTATCGGACTCTCTTATTGTGGCGGTTCGCTCCCTGTACGATCAGTGCCAGAGCTTGGTCCACATTGCCGGCAGTAAGTCGGAAACGTTTCCAGTGAGGGTTGGACTCTGCCAAGGCTGTCCTTTGTCACCGATTCTGTTCATAACTTTTATGGGCAGAATTTCTAGGCGCAGTCAAGGCGTTGAGGGGGTTCCGGTTTGGTGGCCGGGGGATTACGTCTCTGCTTTTTGCAGATGATGTGGTCCTAATGGCTTCATCTGTCCGGGATCTTCAGCTCTCACTGAATCGGTTCGCAGCCAAGTGTGAAGCGACCGGAATGAGAATCAGCACCTCCAAGTCCGAGTCCATGGTTCTCTCCCGGAAAAGGGTGGAGTGCCAAGTGCCAAGTGGAGGAGTTCAAGTACCTAGGAGTCTTGTTCACGAGTGAGGGAAGAGTGGATCGAGAGATCGACAGGCGGATCGGTGCGGCGTCTTCAGTAATGCGGACGTTGTACCTATCCGTTGTGGTGAAAAAGGAGCTGAGCCGGAAGGCAAAGCTCTCAATTTACCGGTCGATCTACGCTCCCATCCTCACCTATGGTCATGAGCTTTGGGTCATGACCGAAAGGATAAGATCAAAGGTACAAGCGGCCGAAATGAGTTTCCTCCGCCGTGTGGCGGGGCTCTCCCTTAGAGATAGGGTGAGAAGCTCTGCCATCCGAGAGGAATTCAAAGTAAAGCCGCTGCTCCTCCACATCGAGAGGAGCCAGATGAGGTGGTTCGAGCATCTGGTCAGGATGCCACCCGAACACCTCCCTGGGGAGGGGTTTAGGGCACGTCCAACCGGTAGGAGGCCAAAGGGAAGACCCAGGACATGTTGGGGAGACATACACCTCGGGATCCCCCGGGAAGAGCTAGACGAAGTGGCTGGGGAGAGGGAAGTCTGGGCTTCCCTGCTTAGGCTGCTGCCGCCCGCGACCCGACCTTGGATAAGTGGAAGAAGATGGATGGATGGATGGATGCTCGTGAAAGTTGTTTGTAGATCATAAATCACGCCTCTCACCTGGATAGTAGAAAGATGAGGACTTAATACGACATGTTGGTTAACTGTGGCATCCAATTTAGACCCGGGAAGACACTTAATTCCACCCCCCTTTTTACTTTTGGAGGATTAGGAGTCATTCTTCATGTAAATAGGAATATATCAACATCTCAGTGAGATCAGACCATGTACAGTAAGTGATGTTTTATTATATTTGTTGGTTCTCTTCCAATCTGCAGTGGGTCATAATCACTGATGATGTCAAAGGAAAATGTGAACATTTGAGGTGCGTTTGTGAAATGATCAAAAGTGGTCAGTATTACAAGTTATTATGATTATATACTTATTACAGTCATGGCCAAAATATTGGCACCCCTGCATTTCTGTCAGACAATGCACCACTTCTACCAGAAAATTGTTGAAATTACAAATGCTTTGCTATTCACGTGTTTAAGTATTTTGTTTGCATTGGAACAACAACAACAAAAAACAACAACCAAAAAAACAAATCTGATATTATTTTACACAAAACTCCAAAAATGGACTGGACAAAATTATTGGCACCCTCAACTTGATATTTGGTAGCACACCCTTTGGAAAAAATAACTGAAATCAAGTGCTTCCTGTAACCATCAATTAGTTTCTTACACCTTGCTGCTGGAATTTTGGACCACGCTTCTTTTGCAAACTGCTTCAGGTCTCTCAGATTTGAACTGTGCCTTCTCCCAAATGTTGTTTTTAGATCTGTCCACATATGTTCTATAGGATATAGATCTGGACTCATTGATGGCCACTTCAGAACTTTCCAGCGCTTTGTCTTGAGCCATTTTTGTGTGCTTTTTAAAGTATGCTTTGGGTTGTTGTCCTGATGGAAGACCCATGACCTCTGACGGAGACCAAGCTTCCTGACACTGCCGCAAAATGCCCCAAAATTATTTGGTAGTCCTCAAGGCATCAGATACCAGAAGCAGCAAAGCAACCCCAAAACATCAGTGAACCTCCACCATGTTTGACTGTAGGGATGGTGTTCTATTCTTTGAAGGCCTCATTTTGTTTTGTGTAAACAGTGTGATGATGTGCTTTACCAAAAAGCTCCACTTTAATCTCATCTGTTCAGAGGACATTCTCCCAGAAAGATTTTGGCTTCATCAGATAAGTTTTTGCAAACTCCAGTTTTGCTTTTTTGTCTCTGGGTCAGCAATTGGGGTCCTCCTGGGTCTCCTACCATAGCGTCTCTTTTCATTGAGATGGCGAAGGATAGTGCGAGCTGACACTGTTGTACCCTGTGTCTGCAGGTCAGCTTGAATTTGTTTGGATGTGGATCGATGTTCTTTATCCACATTTCTAACAATCCTTTGTTGCAGTCTTTCATCAATTGTTCTCTTCCGTCCACGTCCAGGGAGCTTAGCTACCATGAATTGATTAACGTGGACCCCGACTTAAACAAGTTGAAAAACCTATTCGGGCGTTACCATTTAGTGGTCAATTGTACGGAATATGTACTGAACTGTGCAATCTACTAATAAAAATTTTAATCAATCAATCAAAAAGCCATGGGCTTTAAAATTCTTGATGACATTGCGCACAGTAGACACAGGAACATTTAGATCTCTGGAGATCGACTTTGAGATTGTCCATACTTTTCCACAATCTTGGTTCTCAAATCTTTTGAGAGTTCTTTGCTCTTCTTTATTTTCCCGTTGCTTAGTGTGGTAAACACTACACAATGGTTGAGTCAACTTCTCTCAATTTTAAAGTTAAAGTTAAAGTACCAATGATTGTCACACACAAACGAGGTGTGGTGAAATTTGTCCTCTGCATTTGACCCATCCCCTAGTTCACCCCCTGGGAGATGAGGGGAGCAGTGGACACCAGCGGCGCCGCGCCCGGGAAACATTTTTGGTGATTCAACCCCCAATTCCAACTCTTGATGCTGAGAGCCAAGAAGGGAGGTAATGGGTCCCATTTTTATAGTCTTCGGTATGACTCGGCGGGGTTTTGAACTCATAACCTACCTATCTCAGGGCGGACACTCTAACCACTAGGCCACTGAGTAACTGACCCCAAATGTGATGCCAATCATCTGTGTAAAATAATATCAGATTTGTCTTTTATTTTTTGCTGTTGTTGTTCCAATACAAACAAAATAAACAAACATGTGAATACGAAATTATTTGTAATTTCAACAATTTTAAGGGAGAAGTGGTGCATTACCCTGCGACCCCAAAAGGGACAAGCAGTAGAAAATGGATGGATGGATGGAAGTGGTGCATTATCTGAAGAAATGTAGGGGTGCCAATATTTTTGGGCATGACTGTATATCATAAACCTTGATAGAGGATTTTTTAAAGCACTTTATAGGCGGAATAGAACGACTCCTATTGATTCCATTTATTAACAAGTTAGAATGCGTAAATAATAAAAATACATGTGTTTTTGTTTACATAAGGATTGTGAATGATAGGCACATGAGAAGAAAGCGTAGTTCCCCTTTAAGATCCCTAATCCGAACCAATTCAGTTTGTAAAAGGAGGTTCCACTGAATGTCGACTCAAGCAGGAACTCAAAAGTAAGTGAAAAACGGGGCGTCCAAGACCAGAGTGTGTTTGAGTTTCTGCCTTAAAGATCCATCCAGTAATGCTCCATGATCGAACAATGGCAGACCAAGTGCTTGAAATAAAAATAGGTTTCTTTATAGAAGCTTCCTTTCCTTCCACGGTCAGGACGTCCTGGGATGATTCAGCAAAAGTGGGCGGAGCTAAAAGCTAATATGCATCAAAACAAAGCTCATAGATGGCTGCTGGGCGAGCGGGGAGGTTTAAAGCGTGACATTCCTGGGTGGACTCCTGCTCGCTCCTGCTTCGAGGGTCTGTGCGGGGCGCTGGAAGCGGAAGACAGGACGCCCCCATCGGAGGTATTTGTGACGGAGGCGTTGGCCGCCAAATCAAGTTTCCCCTCCAGCTTGACCAGCCGCTCCAGAATGTCGTCCAACAACACTGCTATCGTCCTCTTCAGGTCAGCTGTGTGAGTGCAAAAGTACATAATTCATCTCCCACATGTGTATACAAGTACAACATTCATCTCCCATATACATATAAAAGTACATAATTCATCTCCCACAAGCGTATACAAGTACATCATCTCCCACGTGCGTATACAAGTACATCATTCATCTCCCACATGCGTATACAAGTAGTACATCATTCATCTCCCCCATGCATATACAAGTAGATCAGTAATCTCCCAAATGCGTATACAAGTACATGATTCATCTCCAACATGCGTATACAAGTACATCATTCTTCTCCCACGTGTGTATACAAGTACATCATTCATCTCCCACACGCATACACAAGTACATCATTCATCTCCCACATGTATACAAGTACATCATTCATCTCCCAAATGCGTATACAAGTACATCATTCATCTACCACATGCGTTTACTTGCGTATACAAGTACATCATCTCCAACACGCATATACAAGTACATCATTCATCTCCCACATGTATACAAGTACATCAGTCATCTCCCACATGCATATACAAGTACATCATTCATCTCCCACATGTGTATACAAATACATCATTCATCTCCCACATGCGTGTACAAGTAAATCATTCATCTCCCACATGTGTATATAAATACATCATTCATTTCCTACATGTGTGTACAAGTACATCATTCATCTCCCACAAGCGTATACAAGTACATCTTTCATCTCCCACATATGTATACAAATACATCATTCATCTCACACATGTGTGTACAAGTACATCATTTATCTCCCACAAGCGTGTACAAGTACATCATTCATCTCCCTCAAGCGTATACAAATACATCATTCATCTCCCACATGTGTATAGAAATACATCATTCATCTCACACATGCGTGTACAAGTACATCATTCATTTCCCACAAGCGTGTACAAGTACATCATTCATCACCCACAAGCGTATACAAGTACATCATCTCCTACATGTGTATACAAATACATCATTCATCTCCCACATGCGTGCACAAGTACATCATTCATTTCCCACATGCATATACAAGTACATCATTCATCTCCCACAAGCGTGTACAAGTACATCATTCATCTGCCTCAAGCGTATACAAATACATCATTCATCTCCCACATGTGTATATAAATACATCATTCATCTCACACATGCGTGTACAAGTACATCATTCATTTCCCACAAGCGTGTACAAGTACATCATTCATCACCCACAAGCGTGTACAAGTACATCATTCATCACCCACAAGCGTATACAAGTACATCATCTCCCACATGTGTATACAAATACATCATTCATCTCCCACATGCGTGTACAAGTACATCATTCATCTCCCACATGCATATACAAGTACATCATTCATCTCCCACATGCGTATACAAGTACATCATATAAAAACCCCGTTTACATATGAGTTGGGAAATTGTGTTAGATAGGGGTGTAACAGTACGTATATATTTGTATTGAACCGTTTCGGTACGGGGGCTTTGGTTCGGTACGGGGGTGTACCGAAAGAGTTTGTAAGGTAATGTCATTACAAGCTGCTCTGCTTTCTGCCTCTGTCTCAGCACCCAGCATTGTCCCACCCACACAACCATCTGATTGATTACATACAAAGCCAATCAGCAGTGCGTATTCAGAGCGATGTAACAGCCGATCAGCAGTGTGTATTCAGAACACATGTAGTCAATGCTTCAGCGTCGAGCAGAATAGTGTTTAGCAGGTTAGCAGCGGACAGCGTAGTCCCCCCAAATGATAAAAAACACCCCCCAGTCACAACTACTACTAACATCACTATAAGCCCGCTGACCTTTAGAAACCTAAACTGCAGCTCAGCTCGCTCGCAGTTTTGGCTTGAGGTGAAGGCTAATTAGCTTTTAGCGTAACATTAGCTCATTTTGCTGAGTGTGTGTGTGTGTGTGTGTGTGCTAGGGGCAGCAAAGCCTGTCTGTCTGTTATTTCACTTGAACTCCATGGTGTTTAGGGATGAATAGTCTCTCCTATTGCTATTGTACTATTTTTTCAGCAATAGTTACATTAATCATTAGTAATGCAGCAGCCTAGTTTTGAATGGCAGTGTCCCTGCTATAACATGTTGACAAAAATGTAACATTTAAATAATAAAAGTCAACTACCGGCTTCCTAAATGCTGTAATAAATTAAGCATGATGAGTTGACTTGAAACTGTTTAATGTTGCACTTTTTATTTGTAGAAGAAAGGTTTTGTCAATTGATTTAATCAAAGCAACAACTTGAGGCAGTTTAATGTGGATTAACTCGAGCATAATTATTATAGTGTTCCCAATGTTAAAAGGATAAAGCCATTGTTTACAAATTTGGTAAATAAATAACCCAAAAATGTATATTTTGTTGTTTTCCTACAGTACCGAAAATTAACCGAATCGTGACTGTGGTACGTACCGAACCGAAATTTTTGTGTACCGTTACACCCCTAGTGTTAGATGTAAATATAAATGGAATACAATGATTTGCAAATCATTTTCAACCCATATTCAGTTGTATATGCTACAACAGGGGTCGGGAACCATTTTGGCTGAGAGAGCCATACAAGCCAAACATTTTTAAAAGTATTTCCTTGAGAGCCATATCATTTTATATTTTTTAACACTGAATACAACTATATGCGTGGAGTTTTGAGAAAGACCAACATTTTTAGAGTATAATAAGTTTTATTTTCTTTTTAATAACATTGTTTTTCTGAGGCTAACCAAAAATGACTAAAATACTTCTTACCATTAATGCGACTTTTGAACAGGTGCGGTAGAAACCGGATGGATGGATGAAAATGCATGAGAATGTTTTATATTTTGAACGTTATTTTTGACACTGTGATTACCAGCGGAATTATTCATTACTTACCTTGTTAAGCAATGTCAGCTAAGATTTATCTGAGAGCCAGGTGCAGTCATCAAAAGAGCCACATCTGGCTCTCGAGCCATAGGTTCCCTACCCCTGTGCTACAAAGACAACATATTTAATGTTCAAACTGATATTTTTTTTTTTTTGTGTGTGCAAATAATCATTTACATTAGAATTTGATGCCAGCAACACGTGATAAAGAAGTTGGGAAAGGTGGCAATAAATACTGATAAAGTTGAGAAATGCTCATCCCACACTTATTTGGAATATCCCACAGGTGTGCAAGATAATTGGGAACGGTAGGGTGCCATGATTGGGCATAATACAGCTTCCCAAAAAAATGCTTAGTCGTTCACAAGAAAGGATGGGGCGAGGTACACCCCTTTGTCCACAACAGCGGAAGCAATTAGTCAGTTTAAGAACAACGTTTTTCAAAGTGCAATTGCAAGAAATTTAGGGATTTCAACATCTACGGTCCATAATATCATCAAAAGGTTCAGAGAATCTGGAGAAATCACTCCACGTAAGCGGCATGGCCGGAAACCAACATTGAATGACCGTGATCTTCGATCCCTCAGACGGCACTGTATCAAAAACCGACATCAATCTCTAAAAGGATATCATCACATGGGGTCAGGAACACTTCAGAAAACCACTGTCACTAAATACAGTTCGTCGCTACATCTGTTGAGTGCAAGTTAAAGCTCTACTATGCAAAGCGAAAGTCATTTATCAACAACATCCAGCAACGCCGCCAGCTCCTCTGGGCCCGAGATCATCTAAGATGGACTGATGCAAAGTGGAAAAGTGTTCTGTGGTCTGACGAGTCCACATTTCAAATTGTTTTTGGAAATATTCGACATTGTGTCATCCGGTCCAAAGGGGAAGCGAACCATCCATACTGTTATCGAAGCAAAGTTCAAAAGCCAGCATCTGTGATGGTATGGGGGTGCATTAATGCCCAAGGCATGGGTAACTTACACATCTGTGAAGGCATCATTAATGCTGACAGGTACATCCAGGTTTTGGAACAACATATGCTGCCATCTAAGCTCCGTCTTTTTCAAGGGCGCCCCTGCTTATTTCAGCAAGACAATGCCAAGCCACATTCAGAACGTGTTAGAACAGCGTGGCGTCATAAAAAAAAGAGTGCGGGTACTTTCCTGGCCCGCCTGCAGTCCAAACACGTCTCCCATCAAAAGTGTGTGGCGCATGATTAAGCGTAAAATACGACAGCAGAGACCCCGAAATAATTCCACTTTCAAAGCTTCAACAATTAGCTTTCTAAGTTCCCAAACGTTTATTGAGTGTTGTTGAAAGAAAAGGTGATGTAACACAGTGGTGAACATGCCTTTTCCCAACTACTTTGGCACGTGTTGCAGCCATGAAACTCTAAGTTAATTATTATTTGCAAAAAAAAAAAAAGTTTATGAGTTTGAACATCAAATATCTTGTCTTTGTAGTGCATTCAATTGAATATGGGTTGAAAAAGATTTGCAAATCATTGTATTCCGTTTATATTTACATCTAACACAATTTCCCAACTCATATGGAAACAAGGTTTGTACATGTACACCATTCATCTCCCACATGTTTACAAGTACACTGTTCCTCTCCCATATGTGTATACAAGTACATCATTCCTTTCCCACGTGTATATAAATACATCATTCATCTCCCACATGTGTATATACATCATTCATCTCCCACATGCGTATACAAGTACATCATTAATCTCCAACGTGTGTGTACAATTACATCATTCATCTCCCACATGTGTATATAAATACATCATTCATATCCCACATGTGTATATAAGTACATCATTCATCTCCAACGTGTGTATACAAGTACATCATTCATCTCCCACATGTGTATATAAATACATCATTCATATCCCACATGCTTATACAAGTACATCATTCACCCCCCGCATGTGTATATAAATACATCATTCATCTTCCACGTGTATAAAATTACATAATTTCTCTCCCACATGGGTATATAAATACCTCATTCATCTCCCACATGTGTATATACATCATTCATCTCCCACATGCGTATACAAGTACATCATTCATCTCCAACGTGTTTATAAATACATCATTCATCTCCCACATGCGTATACAAGTACATCATTCATCTCCAACGCATTTATAAATACATCATTCATCTCCCACATGTGTATATACATCATTCATTTCCCACATGCGTATACAAGTACATCATTCATCTCCAACGTGTTTATAAATACATCATTCATCTCCCATATGTGTATACAAGTACATCATTCATCTCCAACGTGTTTATAAATACATCATTCATCTCCCACATGCGTATACAAGTACATCATTCATCTCCAACGTGTTTATAAATACATCATTCATCTCCCACATGCGTATACAAGTACATCATTCCTCTCTGGCATGTGTATATAGATACATCATTCATCCCCCGCATGCGTATATAAATACATCATTCATCCCCGCTTGCGTATATAAGTACATCATTCATCTCCCACATGTGTATACAAGTACATTATTCATCTCCCATATGTGTATACAAGTACATCATTCATCTCCCACATGTGTATATAAATACATCATTCATTTCCCACATGTGTATACAAGTACATCATTCATCTAACACATGTGCATACAAGTACATCATTGATCTCCCACGTGCGTATACAAGCACATCATTCCTCTCCCAAATACATATACAAGTACATCATTCATCTCCCACACGCGCATACAAATACATCATTCATCATCCACATGCATATACAAGTACATCATTCATTTCCCACATGCGTATATGAGTACATGATTCATCTCCCACATGCGTATACAAGTACATCATTCATCTCCCACACGTGTTTACAAGTACATCAGTCATATACAATTACATTATTTATCTCCCATGTGCATACAAGTACATCATCCCCCACATGCATATACAAGTACATCATTCATCTCTCATACATGTATACAAGTACATCGTTCATCTCCCACACGTGTATACAAGTAAATCATTCATCTACCACATGTGTCCACAAGTACATCATTCATCAAGTGGCGACGTTACCATAACCCGCCATGGCGGTTCCCTGCGCTCCGCCTGGCGCTCTCTGGTTCTCCTCTGTCAGGACCTTGACATAGCGCCGGCTGAGCTCTAGGATCTGCTCGCGGAGCTGAGCGCTGGTCTGGTGGCGGGGCTGCTGCAGGGTGTAGCGCAGCAAGAGGAGTCCCCAGGCCAGGCCGAAGAGCAGCAGCAGCACACTGAGCTTGTGGGACATGTTGCGTCTGAGGAGTGCGCCCAGCATGGTCTTGGGGCACACGTGCTGCTACGACATTCCTATCTCGTCCAAAAGGGACAAGACAGTTCTCAGGCGCTGCCGGTCTATGGTCCACCAGGGAGATCAGACGGGACGTCTGTGGACATTTTCATGCTGCCTGCAGAAACAAAAGGAAGAAATCAAATTAACGGATTCATCCCAGCTTCAGCATGACTGTAGAGTAGACAACCACAATGTATCCACTAGCTGCTGCCCCAGGAAGACGTCAAACTTGACTAAATAGAGTAAGTCCCTTGGTCAATCAGCGTAATGATTGTTACCTTTGCAAGAGGAGCGCTTCACTTCCGGGACGAGATGGTGCGCAGTGTCCAATTCCCACCGGGATTCTCCTGGCAAGAGGGTGCAACAGCAACGCAATCCTACCACGTCCCAAATGCAGAAAATGGATGTATCTCACCATGACAATGGACCCAAAAGTAAAGGCGCATCCATCAGGTTGGACAACTAACAGCTCCTGAGTTGGTTGCCAAAACAGTGTCCCCCATGCTGCAAAGTTGGTTGCCAAAACAGAATACACTACATTGGCAAGGGTGCCCATGCCTCTCCTACAGTCTTACGCTCACATTATACATTTAGAATTGATTGATTTTGATTGATTAAAACTTTTATTAGTAGATTGCACAGTACAGTACATATTACGTACAATTGACCACGAAATGGTAACACCCGAATAAGTTTTTCAACTTGTTTAAGTCGGGGTCCATCAATTCATGGTAATGCATCCATCAATCTTCTTACACTTATCCGAGGTTGAGCCCAGACTTCCCTCTACCCAGTCACTTCGTCCAGCTCTTACCGGGGGAACCCGAGGCGTTCCCAGGCAAGTCGGGAGACATAGTCTTCCCAACGTGTCTTGGGTCTTCCCCGTGGCCTCCTACCGGTCAGACGTGCCCAGAACCCCTCCTTACGAAGGCGTTCGGGTAGCATCCTGACCAGATGCCCGAAACACCTCATCGAGCTTTTCTCCTTGTGGAGGAGCAGCGGCTTTACATTGAGCTCCCCCTGGATGGCAGAGCTTCTCACCCTATCTTTAAGGGACAGCCCCACCACCTGGTGGAGGAAACTCATATCGGCCGCTTGTACCCGTGATCTTTTCCTTTCGGTCATAACCCAAAGCTCATGACCATAGGTGAGGATGGGAACGTACATCGCCCGGTAAATTGAGAGCTTTGCCTTCCGGCTCAGCTCCTTCTACACCAAAACAGATCGAAACAGCGTCCGCATAACTGAAGACGCCGCACCGATCTCACGATCGACTCTTCCCTCACTCGTGAACAAGACTCTGAGGTACTTGAACTCCTCCACTTGGGGCAGGGTCTCCTCCCCAAATCGGAGATGGCACTACGCCGTTTTCTAAGCGAGAACCATTGACTCGGACTTGGAGGTGCTGATTCTCATCCCAGTCACTTCACATTCGGCTGCAAATGGATCCAGTGAGAGCTGAAGATCCTGGCCAGATGAAGCTATCAGGACCACGTCATGATGGCTTCATCTGGCCAGGATCTTCATTTAAAATCCATTGTAAGCTATTAGAAGGGGTGATCTGCAAATGTCCAGTGAGCAGGCAAGGTCAACGTTCACTGGAAAAACGGTCAAAGCACCAGCTATCTTAGCTTAGCATTCGTGTTGAACAGAGCATATCTTTGTTTCAACGGCGATTGTTGTCACAGTTACTAATTATGTAAAACAACAATTGCTTGTCAGCCTGGACAACGAGTCTGGCGTCCAGGCTATCGTCACTCACTGCTGTCTCGTCTCCTCATTTACATTCAGCCGTCTAACTCAGAGAAGACTACGTAGGTGAGCTCTGATCCCAACTCTGTACATTTCCACCACTATTTAGCGAGCAAAGGTACATGTTAAAAGTGAAAAAGAGGTGTATGTTGCGTCGGTGAGAGCGCAGAGCCGCCACCACAAGCCCAGTGAGTGTGCGTTACACCACAGCTTGTGGACAACCTTCAGAAGCCTGTAAACTAAACTTGATCACTTTCCTAAGTGCTAAGAAAGAGACCGTCTTCTCTGGTGTGGCAACATTCTAACAACCGCTGCTTGACTTATTTCACCAGGAAGGCAAAGTGTGGCCTGTGACACATCTCTGTGTCACAGGCCAGGAAAATGTAAAAATACAGCATAAATGATTAAGAAAAAGCTGAAATATTGACACTGATAAGTAAAAACACAAAGATCTGTCTTTAAATATGTGTTTTAGTCTTTTCATGAGCCTATTTCATTGCAAATTACATAATGTCATTTTAGCACCATATTGAAGGAATATTCAATAATATTCTTTTTTATACCTGAATGATCCACTCCACTGCTGTTTTTTACAAAAAGTGAAATAGTTGACTATTGCTGATATTTACACGTATGATGATTACATTTAATTTCATTTACCCCAAGCTTTGCGGTAGTCCGCCATTGTAGTCTGACGCTGTCATCAATAAGTTCCTTCTTTGTCTCTATCCTCTTGTTATGCGGCAGACTGGCTCATACATGCACATGCATCCTCCACTGTTGCCATTTCTAACACATAAAAGTGTACACTTCTAACTTATGTCTAGCAGTAGACTCCATATGGAAAATAAAAACTACAACATGGATGACGGGGAGAAGACGGTGTCGAAGTGGAGACACGTAAATAAGAGCGTCCACAAAATGGCGCATCCTGAAAAGACGGTCAGAAAGTGACTTGAAGATGGTCTGTAAAACATCATCTATGCAACATTTTGACAACCTTGACATGTCATGTAGACCACAAGGAAGGGTTTACATGTGGAAAATTATATTAATGTGACCCCTTTAAGTAACAGTTTTTATTTAATATTTGAAGGCCGCAATGCACTGCTTTTCTTTTTAGAATGTAAATAGTTTATTATTGTTACTTATTTTGAACGTATAGCAACCTCTCGGCAGCTGCGACAACAGGAATATTTGCAAACAGATGTAGAACCACAAGAGAGCTTCAATACTTGACAGTTTGCAATAAAGCAGTGAATTGGTTTCAGTTGTTTTTAGTGTCAGGAATAGTGAAAATGTATAAGTAACAATCCTACTAGTTATCAAATCACTTCCAAGATTTAAAGTATCGCCAAATCCATTAATTGATTGATTGAAACTTGACCCCTAAATTAGATTGACCATACATCCTCTTTTCCCCTGACATGTCCTCTTTTGCGGGACTGTCTGGGGTGTCCGGGCGGGGTTTCTTAAATGCCTAAATGTCCAATGTTTTGTGTCAAGGTTGCATGTATTTTCAATGTACGTACAGGGTGAAGAGGGGTTAAAAACAAAACAAATTATGAGGGTGTGCACACGCAACATTATTTGTGAGGGAGGGGCAGAGACAGAGAAAGCGAGAGAGCGAGGTAGTGGATTGATTGTTAATCAAGGCATACTTGCTCAACAGCCATACAGGTCACACTGAGGGTGGCCGTATAAACAACTTTACCACTGTTACAAATTTGCGCCGCACTGTGAATCCACACCAAACAAAAATGACAGACACATTTCGGAAGAACATCCGCACCGTAACACAACATAAACACAACAGAATAAATACCCAGAACCCCTTGCAACACTGACTCTTCCGGGATGCTACAATATACACCCCCCGCTACCCCAAACAAACAAACGAAAAAACAACATCCAGCCATCCATCCATTTCTACCGCTTAGTCCCTTTTGGGGTCGCGGGGGGCGCTGGCGCCTATCTCAGCTACAATCGGGCAGAAGGCGGGGTACACCCTGGACAAGTCGCCACCTCATCGCAGGGCCAACACAGACAGACAGACAACATTCACACTCACATTCACACACTAGGGCCAATTTAGTGTTGCCAATCAACCTATCCCCAGGTGCATGTTTTTGGAAGTGGGAGGAAGCCGGAGTACCCGGAGGGAACACACGCATTCATGGGGAGAACATGCAAACTCCACACAGAACGGTCCCGAGCCTGGGATTGAACCCAAGACTGCAGGACCTTTGTATTGTGAGGCAGACGCACTAACCCCTCTGCCACCGTGAAGCCCCAAAAAAAAAAAAAAAAAACATAAAAAAAAAAAAAAATTTGAAATCAGGAATAGATCTGATGTTCATGTAGAATCCAGAGATTTACAGTTACATATGCATACGAATTTGTATTATTTTTATAGTATTTCTTTTAATGAACTAAGTGACCTTTATGCCAACCTATTTCCAAAACACTGTATGCGAGATATAACAGGACAATGCATACGTTTATCAATTGTTTTCAAAACGCTTACAAAAAAGTGGGACCCCAAAAATGTACCGTGTGACCCCATTTTTTATGACTTGATGGGGTCCATGGGACCCCATTTTGAAAATTCCTAGCGCCAACACTGCCGTCAACAGAGGAGAGAAAAAGTTTTATTTAAATAAATATATTATTTATAAAGCAAGTTCAAGTATCACTGGCAAATTTTCACCTAGTCTCGGCCTTGGCATGCTGCTCGCTTTGACACGCATACAGTGGGGCAAAAAAGTATTTAGTCAGCCACCGATTGTGCAAGTTCTCCACTTAAAATGATGACAGAGGTCTTTAATTTTCATCATAGGTACACTTCAACTGTGAGAGACAGAATGTGAAAAAAAAAATCCAGGAATTCACATTGTAGGAATTTTAAAGAATTTATGTGTAAATTATGGTGGAAAATAAGTATTTGGTCAACCATTCAAAGCTCTCACTGATGGAAGGAGTTTTTGGCTCAAAATCTCACGATACATGGCCCCATTCATTCTTTCCCTAACACGGATCAATCGTCCTGTCCCCTTAGCAGAAAAACAGCCCCAAAGCATGATGTTTCCACCCCAATGATTCACAGTAGGTATGGTGTTCTTGGGATGCAACTCAGTATTCTTCTTCCTCCAAAACCGATGAGTTGAGTTTATACCAAAATTGATATATGGATGACATAGCAGAGGATTGGGGGAATGTCATGTGGTCATCCATCCATCCATTTTCTACCGCTTATTCCCTTTCGGGGTCGCGGGGGGCGCTGGCGCCTATCTCAGCTACAATCGGGCGGAAGGCGGTGTACACCCTGGACAAGTCGCCAGCTCATCGCAGGGCCAACACAGATAGACAGACAACATTCACACTCACATTCACACACTAGGGCCAATTTAGTGTTGCCAATCAACCTATCCCCAGGTGCATGTCTTTGGAAGTGGGAGGAAGCCGGAGTACCCGGAGGGAACCCACGCATTCACGGGGAGAACATACAAACTCCACACAGAAAGATTCCGAGCCTGGATTTGAACCCAGGACTGCAGGACCTTTGTATTGTGAGGCAGACGCACTAACCCCTCTGCCACCGTGAAGCCGTCAGGTGGTCATATGAAACCAAAATATAACTTTTTGGCATAAACTCAACTCGTCATGTTTGGAGGAAGAAGAATACTGAGTTTGCATCCCAAGAACAACATACCTACTGTGAAGCATGGGGGTGGAAACATCATGCTTTGGGGCTGTTTTTCTGTTAAGGGGACAAGACGATTGATCCGTGTTAAGGAAAGAATGAATGGGGCCATGAATCGTGAGATTTTGAGCCAAAACCTCCTTCCATCAGTGAGAACTTTGAATGGTTGACCAAATACTTATTTTCCACCATAATTTACAAATAAATTATTTAAAATTCCTACAATGTGAATTCCTAGATTTTTTTTTTCACATTCTGTCTCTCACAGTTGAAGTGTACCTATGATGAAAATTACAGACCTCTGTCATTGGTACACTTCAACTGTGAGAGACAGAATGTGAAAAAAAAAATCTAGGAATTCACATTGTAGGAATTTTAAAGAATTTATTTGTAAATTATGGTGGAAAATAAATATTTGGTCAACCATTCAAAGCTCTCACTGATGGAAGGAGGTTTTGGCTCAAAATCTCACGATACATGGCCCTATTCATTCTTTCCTTAACACGGATCAATCGTCCTGTCCCCTTAGCAGAAAAACAGCCCCAAAGCATGATGTTTCCACCCAAATGATTCACAGTAGGTATTAAGTTCTTGGGATGCGAACTCAGTATTCTTCTTCCTCCAAACACAACGAGTTGAGTTTATACCTAAATGGATACATGGATGATACAGCAGAGGATTGGGAGAATGTCATGTGGTCAGATGAAACCAAAATAGAACTTTATGGCATAAACTCAACTCGTCGTGTTTGGAGGAAGAAGAATACTGAGTTCGCATCCCAAGAACACCATACCTACTGTGAAGCATGGGGGTGGAAACATCATGCTTTGGGGCTGTTTTTCTGTTAAGGGGACAAGACGATTGATCCGTGCTAAGGAAAGAATGAATGGGGCCATGAATAGTGAGATTTTGAGCCAAACCCTCCTTCCATCAGTGAGAGTTTTGAATGAATGACCAAATACTTATTTTCCACCATAATTTACAAATAAAATCTTTAAAATTCCTACAATGTGAATTCTTTGATTTTTTTTCACATTCTGTCTCTCACATTTGAAGTGTACCAATGATGAAAATTACAGACCTCTGTCATTATTTTAAGTGGGAGAACTTGCACAATCGGTGGCTGACTAAATACTTTTTTGCCCCACTGTATATGTGTCCTCTTTTTGGGATTTCAGAATATGGTCAGCCTAACTAAATAGTACGCACCCAAATAAGTTTTTCAACTTGTTTAAGTCGGGGTCCACGTTAATCATCCATCCATCCATATCCTACCGCTTGTCCCTTTTGGGATTGCTGGAGCCTATCTCAGCTGCATTCGGGCGTAGTCACCTCATCGCAGGCTCTGTTTCCATTTATATCCCAAATATCTGGATAGCACGTTAATCAATTCATGGGAATTATTCAAACCCTGTTTTGAGAAATAAACTGACTCGGTTTGTGTCAACACAACCAC
This sequence comes from Nerophis ophidion, assembly GCF_033978795.1. Taxonomy (NCBI): domain Eukaryota; kingdom Metazoa; phylum Chordata; class Actinopteri; order Syngnathiformes; family Syngnathidae; genus Nerophis; species Nerophis ophidion. Next base: position 27,298,038 of record NC_084631.1, on the reverse strand, counting down.
CATATGCATCCTGTCCTGTCACCCATACAATTCTTGCTTCCTCATTTCGACACGAACCTACTGCATTTAGAAGACATTGAACCCACCACTAGGTGCTGGTGATTAGACACACAGGGGCTAATAATACTGAAGTCAACATTGCCCGTGACATGTATACACCAACAAACTTAATTAGTGCACAATTTAACAATGGTAAAACTACTGTACTTGGCAAACACGGGGGCTAACCTTTCCCCGCAATGTCACGCGCACATGACCCATGAAATCACTTAATGAATTTATCTGAATGAATGATGTTCAATGAGGGAAAGAAGGAAGCCGATATGACGCCACAAATGTTAGCGACGTAAGCTAACAAAGATGTCGCATCACAACAAGTTAATTTACCTCAGTGTCCTGCAGCCAGACGTGATCTTCAACTTGAAGCCATGTTGCGCAATGTAAATGTCAAAATGCAACCTTCGCACTGTTAGGCTGTTGTTACAGTAAAACACAACAGCCGCCGAAGCTTCCGCCGAAGCTTCCGCCTGCTCCCCATACATGAATCTCCTATTCTGATACTTATAAGACGTATTCCGCCGAGCTCCGACAGATGTTAGGAATGTAGCTTCACATGCTAACGTGCTAGAATTACAAACATGAGCCGGCGTTGCCAGACCACAAATGACAACGTATAGATCCAGAAGGTTAGAAGTACCTTTTTTTGGAGGAAAAATGACGCAGATCGTGACAGTCTACAACAGCATACTATGATTATACATAATGTTTGATGCAGTATTTCCTTTTAATAAACACAATGCACGAATAGAGAAAATAGATGGGGGAAATTATCGTATAAAATGATTCGACATCTGGCAACGCTGCTGCTAACCGCCGTGAGTGTCATTGCAATGCATCATGGGAGTTGTGGTTTTGATTGATTGATTGAGACTTTTATTAGTAGATTGCACAATATTCCGTACAATTTAGCAATAAATGGTAACACCCGAATACGTTTTTCAACTTGTTTAAGTCGGGCTCCACGTTAATCAATTCATGGTCGCACCGTCTTCCTACTTCCCTCTCGTATAATGACTGAAAACTATATCTATAGGCTCCAAATGTAAACTATTTACTACTTGTGTGAGGCTACAACTACACGCACACACACACGCACGCACGCACGCACACACGCACACACGCACACGCACATACACACACACATTTATATATATATATATATATATATATATATATATATACATATATATATATATATATATATATATATATATATATATATTGCATTCTACTATAGTTACTTTATTGGCGCCGTATTGCACTGTTTTTAAACTTGTTTTATTATCCTTGTTCATACGTTTATGTTTGTAAATGTTTTACTTTATAAACAAAGTTATATGAAAAAAATAAAAAAGTTAAGGCGATGACTGTAGCTTTTTAAACAACAACGTTCTTTGTAGCGTTTCAAAAACATAAAAATATTTTTTTTATCGTGTTAACTTTTTACGGAATAATGTATAATTTATAGGTTCATTTTGTGTGGGTAAAAGAGGATGCACATCCGCATGACGCCGTTAGAGGGACCCTGCGTCATTTCCATAGCAACACATATTGTTTATGTTATATATATCAGCTTCAAAGTTGACGTTTATTCGTCCTGGAAATTGATATATGGATCGGTCAGCTTTAAAAGCGGTGGATGACTACTGGGAGTACACACGGTTGGTCAAATAATTTCAGATATTTTATGTGTGTTCTAATATTCAATGTTGGATTTGCTGAGCTAAATCTAAAAAAAAACCCACACTGTTCTAAATGAACAGCTCTAAAACCTTAAAATAACCAATTATTTGGTCTTATTAGGTCGTTCACAGGAAGGATTTTGACGCATTGTGACATAATCCTGTTAGTAGCATAGGCATTGCTAAAATGATGCATTTGCACTGAAATAAAACCACAAACGCACGTGTCACTTTTAGGATCGTGGGTGATGACGACGGAGGAAAACTGTTCACGCCCGAGCAATATGAGGAGTACAAGAGGAAAGTACTCCCGCAGCGAGTACAAAACCGGCTGTATGTGAGCTTTGGTGTACCAGGAGGTATGGACTGCAAGCTGGTCGGCCCGGAGACGCCCTGCTTCTGTGCACATAGGTGTGTGTGTGTGTGTGTGTGTGTGTGTGTGTGTGTGTGTGTGTGTGTGTGTGCGTGTGTGTGTGTGTGTGTGTGTGTGTGTGAGGGTGTGTGTGTGTGTGTGTGCGTGCGTGCGTGCACTGCATGTCACAACATTATACAATATTTCCATCCATCCATCCATCCATCTTCTTCCGCTTATCCAAAGTCTGGTCGCGGGGGCAGCAGCCTAAGCAGGGAAGCCCGGACTTCCATCTCCCCAGCCGCTTCGTCTAGCTCTTCCCGGGGGATCCCGAGGCGTTCCAAGGCCAGCCGGGAGACATAGTCTTCCACACGTGTCCTGGGTCTCCCCCGTGGCCTCTCACCGGTTGGACGTGTCCTAACACTTCCGTAGGGAGGCGTTCGGGTGGCATCCTCACCAGATGCCCGAGCCACATCATCTGGCTCTTCTCGATGTGGAGGAGCAGCGGCTTTACGTAGAACTCCTCTCGGATGGCAGAACTTCTCACCCTATCTTATTTCGCCCGCTTGTACCCGGTATCTTATCCTTTCGGTCATGACCCAAATCTCATGACCATACGTGAGGATGGGAACGAAGATCGACCGGTAAATTGAGAGCTTTGCCGTCCGGCTCAGCTCCTTCTTCACCACAACGGCTCGGTACAACGTCCGCATTACTGAAGACGCCGCACTGATTGATCCGCCTGTCGATATCACAATCCACTCTTCCCCCACTCGTGAACAAGACTACTAGGTACTTGAACTCCTCCACTTGGGGCAGGATCTCTTCCCCAACCTGGAGATGGCACTCCACCCTTTTCCGGGAGAGAACCATGGACTAGGACTTGGAGGTATTGATTCTCATTCCGGTCGCTTCACACTTGGCTGCGAACCGATCCAGTGAGAGCTGAAGATCCCGGCCAGATGAAGCCATCAGGACCACATCATCTGCAAAAAGCAGAGACCTAATCCCGCGGCCACCAAACCGGAACCACTCAACGCCTTGACTGCGCCAAGAAATTCTGTCCATAAAAGTTATGAACAGAATCGGTGACAAAGGACAGCCTTGGTGGAGTCCAACCCTCACTGGAAATGTGTCCGACTTGCTGCTGGCATTGCGGAACAAGCTCTGACACTGATCATACAGGGAGCGGACCCCCACAATAAGACAGTCCGATACCCCATACTCTTTGAGCATTCCCCAAAGGACTTCCTGAGGGACACGGTCGAATGACTTCTCCAAGTCCACAAAGCACATGTAGACTGGTTGGGCAAACTCCCATGCACCCTCAAGAACCCTGCCGAGAGTATGGAGCTGGTCCACAGTTCCACGACCGGGACGAAAACCACACTGTTCTTCCTGAATCCAAGGTTCGACTATCCGGCGTAGCATCCTCTCCAGTACACCTGAATAAACCTTACCAGGAAGGCTGAGGAGTGTGATCCGATGAAAGTTGGAACACACCCTCCGATCTCCCTTCTTAAAGAGAGGAACCACCACCCCGGTCTGCCAATCCAGACGTACCGCCCCCGATGTCCACGCGATGCTGCAGAGTCTTGTCAACCAAGACAGCCCCACAGCATCCAGAGCCTTAAGGAACTCCGGGCGGATCTCATCTACCCACAGGGCCTTGCCGCCGAGGAGCTTTTTAACTACCTCAGCAACCTCAGCCCCAGAAATAGGAGAGCCCAGTACAGATTCCCCAGGCACTGCTTCCTCATAGGAAGACGTGTTGGTGGGATTGAGGAGGTCTTCGAAGTATTCCCTCCACCGATCCATAACATCCGCAGTCGAAGTCGGCAGAACACCATCCGCACCATACACGGTGTTGACAGTGCACTGCTCCCCCTTCCTGAGGCGGCGTATGGTGGTCCGGAATCGCTTCGAAGCCGCCCGGAAGTCGTTTTCCATGGCTTCCCCGAACTCCTCCCATGTCTGAGTTTTTGCCTCAGCGACCGCTAAAGCTGCCCACCACTTGGCCCGTCGGTACCCGTCCACTGCCTCCGGAGTCCTATGAGCCAAAAGAACCCGATAGGACTCCTTTTTAAGCTTGACGGAATCCCTCACTGCTGGTGTCCACCAGCGGGTTCTGGGATTACCGCCACGACAGCCACCAACAACCTTGCGGCCACAGGTCCAATCAGCCGCTTCGACAATAGAGGTGCGAAACATGGTCCACTCGGACTCAATGTCCAGCACCTCCCTCGTGACATGTTCAAAGTTCTTCCGGAGGTGGGAATTGAAACTCTCTCTGACAGTAGACTCTGCCAGACGTTCCCAGCAGACCCTCACAATGCGCTTGGGCCTGCCAGGTTTGCCCGGCATCCTCCCCCACCATCGAAGCCAACTCACCACCAGGTGGTGATCGATAGAAAGCTCCGCCCCTCTCTTCACCCGAGTGTCCAAAACATGAGGCCGCAAATCCGATGACACAACTACAAAGTCGATCACGGTACTGCGGCCTAGGGTGTCCTGGTGCCAAGTGCACATATGGACACCCTTATGTTTGAACATGGTGTTTGTTGTGGACAATCCGTGACGAGCACAAAAGTCCAATTACAAAACACCACTCGGGTTTGGATCCGGGCGGCCATTCTTCCCAATCACGCCTCTCCAGGTTTCACTGTCGTTGCCAACATGAGCGTTGAAGTCCCCCAGCAGAACAAGGGAATCCCCGGGGGAGCACTTTCCAATACTCCCTCGAGTGTACCCAAAAAGGGTGGGTACTCTGAACTGCTGTTTGGTGCGTAAGCACAAACAACAGTCAGGACCCGTCCCCCCACCCGAAGGCAGGGGGAAGCTACCCTCTCTTCCACTGGGTTGAACTCCAACGTGCAGGCTTTGAGCCGTGGGGCAACGAGAATTTCCACCCCAGCCCGTCGCCTCTCACTGCCGGCAACACCAGAGTAGAAGAGAGTCCAGTCCCTCTCGAGAGAACTGGTTCCAGAGCCCTTGCTGTGCGTCGAGGTGAGTCCGACTATATCCAGCCGGAACTTCTCTACCTTGTGCACTAGCTCAGGCTCCTTCCCCCCAGTGATGTGACGTTCTCTCATAAATAGAAAAAAATTATTAAAATGATTTGCAAATATATTTCAACTTATATTCATATGAATAGACTGCAAAGACATGATATTTAATGTTCGAACTGAGGAACTTATTTCTTGTTTTGCAAATAATCATTAACTTAGGATTCAATGGCAGCAACACATTGCAAAAAATATTTTTTACCACTGTGTTACATGGCCTTTCCTTTTAACAACACTCAGTAAACATTTGGGAACTGAGGAGACCAATTTTTTAAGCTTTTATGGTGGACTTGTTTTCCATTCTTGCTTGATGTACAGCTTAAGTTGTACATACTTTACGATTCATAATGCGCCACACATTTTCAATGGTAGACATGTCTGGACTACAGGCAGGCCATTCTAGTAACTGCACTTTTTTACCTTGAAGCCATGCTGTTGTAACACGTGGCGTGGCATTGTCTTGCTAAAATAAGCAGGGGCGTCCATGATAACATTGCTTGGATGCCAACATATGTACCTGTATGTACCTTTCAGTATTAATGGTGCCTTCACAGATAGATATATCAACCATGCCTTTGGCACTAATACACCCCCATACCATCACAGATGCTGGCATTTTGAACTATGTGCCTAGTACAATGCGGGTGGTTCTTGTTCTCTTTGTTCCAGAGGACACAACATTAACAGTTTCCAAAAACAATTTGAAAAGTGGACTCATCATACGAGAGAACACTTTTACATTTTGCATCAGTCCATCTTAGATAAGCTTGGGCCCAGCGAAGCTGACAGCGTTTCTGGGTGTTGTTGATAAATGGCTTTCGCTTTGGATAGTAGAGTTTTAACTAGTACTTACAGATGTAGCGGTGAACTGTAGTTTCTGATAGTGGTTTTCTGAAGTGTTCCTGAGCAGATGTGGTGATATCCTTAACACACTGATGTCGCTTTTTGATGCAGTACCGCCTGAGGGACCCAAGGTCAATGTCACGTGCAGTTATTTCTCCGGACTCTCTGAACCTTTTGATGATTTTACAGATCTTAGATGGCGAAATCCCTAAATTCTTTGCAATAGCTCGTTAAGAATTGTTGTTCTTAGACAATATGCTCACGCATTTGTCCACAAAGTGGTGACTCTCGCCCCATCCCCGTTTGTGAATGACTGAGCATTTCATGGAAGCTGCTTTTATACCCAATCATGGAACCCACCTGTTCCCAATTAGCCTGTTCACCTGTGGGATTTTCCAAATAAGTGTTTGATGAGCATTCCTCAACTTTCTCAGTCTTTTCTTTCACTTGTGCCAGCTTTATTGAAACATGTTGCAGGCATCAAATTTCAAATGAGCTAATATTTGCAAAAAATAAAGTTTTCCAGTTCTTGTCTTTGCAGTGTATTCAATTGAATATAGGTTGAAAGGGATTTGCAAATCATTGTATTTTGTTTTTATCAACAATTTACACATTGTGCCAACTCAACTGGTTTTGGGTTTTTTAAATTGTTTTAAAATAACTAAAACATGCTGAAGAGCAAATTCCAAACTGAAATGCTAACAGTTAGCAAGCTGGACAGATAGCATCAAGTGACAAAAAATATGATCAACATGAGCTAAAAAAGCTAGCATGCTAACAATAGTATGCTAATATGGCAAAAATAGCCTGCTAACAGGTAGCATTAGTGAAATACCAAAATATATGACACTGAGGGTAAACTTGTTAAATTATCTAAATATATCTAGCATGCTATGCTAAAATGCTCACTGTAACCCGAGTCAAGTACCAAAATACATTACTCTCAGGTGCGCACCAGAGAAATGTGTGTAAAACGCTAGCCTACTAATGTTAACATGCATCAAGTACCAACATATGACTAATAATGTGTATACCTACAAAACAGCTAAAAAAAAACAAGCATACTACCCTTAGCATGCTAACAGGTATCCTTCAAATATTTTTAACAAAATATTTGACGCTGAGGTGTATACCTGCAAAAAAGTTAGCATGCTAATATTTGAATGGTAACGATTGTGCCACCGGCTGTAAATAATAGTAATGGGAGTTTAGACATCCCTGTACGAAATAAACACACATTCTGTATATCAGGGTCTCAGACTCAGTGTCTTTTTACTTAGCTTCATATACATCCAAAAATTTAGAAAAATTTTTGTAATTGGGGGCATCAAAATATAATTGTGTTTGGGGCCCAATTTAGCCATGTCCCTGAAAATGTGTCTCTTAAGTGAATAAGTGAAGTGAATTATATTTATATAGCGCTTTTCTCTAGTGACTCAAAGCCCTTTACATGTGAAACCCATTATCTAAGTTACATTTAAACCAGTGTGGGTGGCACTGGGAGCAGTTGGGTAAAGTGTCTTGCCCAAGGACACAACGGCAGTAACTAAGATGGCAGAAGTGGGGATCGAACCTGGAACCCTCAAATTGATGGCACGGCCCCTCTACCAACCGAGCTGTAACGCCCAATACTTCAGGGAAATCTTCTACAGCCCAGTGCCACCCAGACTCTACCTGCAGTCACCCCCACTAATTTGAGTTTGAAACCCCAGAATCTGTAAAGATGAAAACTAATTATTACTAAGTGAGTGAATTAAGTGAATTATATTTATATAGAGCTTTTTCTCCAGTGATGCAAAGCGCTTTACAAAGTGAAACCCTATATCTAAGTTACATTTAAACCAGTGTGGGTGGCACTGGGGTCAGGTGGGTAAAGTGTCTTGCCCAAGGACACAACGGCAGTGACTAGGATGGCAGAAGCGGGGATCAAACCTGGAACCCTCAAGTTGCTGGTCACCCGCTAGAGAATGAAGAGTACTTACTCTGCATGTCAACATCTCCGTTCGGTGCCACATCAACAAAATGCCAAAGCAGCAATTTTCAGATCAACTCCGTATAAAAAAATAAAATAAAACCAACAACAGAAGGAGATAACGTCCTCTGGAACCTACCACAGAACAAAGGACACACACTATTTGATTTCCTATTATGCAGCTCATTTTTATTTCACAGTTTTTGAATGATCTTGTGTGACATCATGCACAAAAGTGCACTTAGTTTTATTTTAAACTATTGTAGTGGCGTTCTGTACAAAAAGTCCACTTTCATTTAGTGTTGTTTTGATATGTCATCTTAATAACATCATGCACAAACGTGCACTAATAGCTTGTTTTAAAATATCTCTGACAATCTTGCACTTTCTGTTTTGGAAATGACAAGAATGTTTGTGCCACTGCTTAATAACCATTCAATAAAAACAGTTTTGCTAAATTGACTTACCGCACCTGCCGAAAATGCATGATAAAATAGGAAATAAACATATAAGTCGCACTGGAGTAAAAGTCGCATTTTTTGGGAAAATGTATTTGATAAAACCCAACACCAAGAATAGACATTTGAAAGGCAATTTAAAATAAATAAAGAATAGTGAACAACAGGCTGAATAAGTGTACGTTATATGACGCATGAATAACCAACTGAGAACGCACCTGGTATGCTGACGTAACATATTATGGTAAGAGTCATTCAAATAACTATAAAATATAGAAAATGCTATAAGTTTACCAAACAATCTGTCACTCCTAATCGCTAAATCCGATGAAATCTTATACGTCGAGTCTCTTACGTGAATGAGCTAAATAATATTATTTGATATTTTACGGTAATGTGTTAATAATTTCACACATAAGTCGCTCATGAGTATAAGTCGCACCCCCGGCCAAACTAAGAAAAATTACGGTACCTGGGATTTCCCTCTCTGCATGAAAGTTTAAAATGGGCATATATTCATGCAGTATGAAGAAGAATGTTTTAATGTAGACACATAGAATCATCATACTGCTGTGATTATATGCATCAAGTGTTCATTCAAGGCTAAGGCAAAATATCGCGATATATATTGTGTATCGCGACACGGCCTAAAAATATCAAGATATTAATAAAAGGCCATATCGCCCAGCCCTAGTCTATACTATTCCAATTATTTGATTCCATAATTAGCTAATCAAATGGAACCATAACAATAGTAACCGAAAATACAAACAGTGGCCTTTGAATTGCCTTTCTGGTCATGTGCTCCCCCCAGTGGTCGTGGCACTAAATTACTGCAAACACTGTTTATGCTAATTGGGTTCATTGCAATTAGAAAAAGAATAATAATAGAAGGACTGTCAAAGTTAACTGATGTGAATAATCCCAAAACATTAGCACATTAATCTTGTATTAACTTGTATTTACACACCCTGTTTGAAAGGATGCTTTTAAAAGCAATATATCTTCCAGGTACAAGGAGCATAAAACGGAATTTGAGGTGATTCCCTCCGAAAAACCTTTGGTACTTCCGTGCCGTGCCAGGGGATGTGCTTGCCCCGCCTACGAGTACGTCCCCCATCTTGGGACTGTGCCTCTTCGCTGCCGCTGCAAACATCTACCTGAGGATCACGCTCCAGCTGCTGGGCATTGCTGCAGAAAGTGTGAGCCGCTCAAGCTTCCATTAATCCGACAGTGAGGGAAAATACCAATGCGTACTTTTGTTTCAGGCGACTGTTCTGGGTTCCGGAGCACGTACACGTGTGGATGTGGCCAACCCACTTTCAATCACCACACCTTGGTAACCTTCAAACACAACACGGAGTTCTGAGACACGTTCAACGACGAGTAGATTGTAGTGCTGGCAAACTATTCACATTTTTATATTTGATAAAACACACTAGCTGTGGATTACTCACCATTAGTAGGATTCATTTAATCTATAGATTAAATTAGGCCTGGGAAATAATTTTGACTCGAGGGTGTGGGGGGGCAAATTTAGAGAAAAAAATGTGTCTGGGGACCGGCATATCTATCTTTAGGAACACTAATACAAAACCTCACAATAATGTCTGATTGAATGCTAAAAACGTTTTGACAGACGGCCTTAAAAACAGAATGGAATTTAAAATTTTCGACTGAATGAGACACCCAGAATGTACATGAAAATAAAGAATGTGCGATTTACTGTTAAGGTCTTGGTCAAGTGGGGGTGACCCCAGGATGCAGAGACGGGAGACAAGGTAGGATTACAAAAAATTACAAAAAATGAATTAGACAAAAAGGGATAACTAAGAGCGATGGGGCAGAAACGCACACCATGTAATCTAGACAAAATAGGTTCCTCAGAGGTCGGGAGCAGAAAGGGCCAGGGCACACTGAGCAAGGTAAGAGTCCAACACGAGAAATGATTTTTACCTCAGCGGGACTAGGAAATAAACACACAAGAGGTTAGGGAATTCAGGACAAAGTAGCGAAAACGTACCAGGACTGGTGAAGCAGGTGCATGCACGAGAGGAGTTCTGGATACAATACCCGGCGAGGCCAAGCTGTCAGTGACGAGCCTAAATACTGCCGAATTAATTGAGAGCAGGTGTGCCACAAGGTCCGCCCCTTGCCGAGGATGAAACACTGATAACACAGGTGCAGAAAAGAAGGCAGGATAAAATTAAAACACAACATTTACAATATTTATTCAGGTGTACTGGAGAGGAGGCTACGCCGGATAGTCGAGCCTCGTATTCAGGAGGAACAGTGTGGTTTTCGTCCAGGTCGTGGAACTGTGGACCAGCTCTATACTCTCGGCAGGGTCCTTGAGGGTGCATAGGAGTTTGCCCAGCCAGTCTTCATGTGTTTTGCGGACTTAGAGAAGGCATTCGACCGTTTTCCTCGGGAAGTCCTGTGGGGAGTGCTCAGAGAGTATGGGGTATCGGACTGTCTGATTGTGGCGGGCAGCCCCCTGTACGATCAGTGTCAGAGCTTGGTCCACATTGCCGGCAGTAGGTCGGATACGTTTCCAGTGTGGGTTGGACTGGGCCAAGGCTGCCCTTTGTCACCGATTCTGTTCATAAGTTTTATGGAAAGAATTTCTAGGCGCAGTCAAGGCTTTGAGGAGATCCGCTTTGGTGGCTGCAGGATTAGGTCTCTGCTTTTTGCAGATGATGTGGTCCTGATGGCTTCATCTAGCCAGGATCTTCAGCTCTCACTGGATCAGTTCACAGCCGAGTGTGAAGCGATTGGGATGAGAATCAGCACCTCCAAGTCCGAGTCCATGGTTCTCGCCCAGAAAAGAGCGGGGTGCCATCTCCGGGTTGGGGGAGAGACCCTGCCCCAAGTGGAGGAGTTCAAGTACCTCGGAGTCTTGTTCATGAGTGAGGGAAGAGGGAATTTACTGGTCCATCTACGTTCCCATCCTCACCTATGGTCATGAGCTTTGTGTTATGAACGAAAGGACAGGATCACAGGTACAAGCGGCCGAAATGAGTTTTCTCCGCCGGGTGACAGGGCTCTCCCTTACAGATAGGGTGAGAAGCTCTGTCATCCGGGGGGAGCTCAAAGTAAAGCCGCTGCTCCTCCACATCGAGAGGAGCCAGATGCGGTAGTCCGGGCATCTGGTCAGAATGCCACCCGAACGTCTCCCTAGGGAGGTGTGTAGGGCACGCCCGACCCGTAGGAGGCCACGGGGAAGACCCAGGACACGTGGGGAAGACTATTTCTCCCGGCTGGCCTGGTAACATCTCGGGATCCCCAGGGAAGAGCTGAACAAAGTGGCAGGGGGGAAGGAAGTCCGGTCTTCCCTGCGTAGGCTGCTGCCCCCGCGACCAGACCTCGGATAAGGGGAAGAAGATGAATGGATGGATGAACTATGAACGATAAAACTGTGTGGAGGTTGCCCTCCTGCGGGTCCTCCAGACCACCAAGCATTGCCGTGAGAGCCCGGATCAGAGTTACATTAGAGTTTCCAGCAATTGTCCTTTTGTCTGTGTCAGGCACTCTCTTGCTCTCAGGCCAGCTCCAACAACCTCCCTCCTCCTGGCTGCTGCTTATACATAGGGACAGGTGATTTGATGACAATGCCCACCGGGGCCATCTACGCACCTGTCGCTGTCTTCGAGGCCGGTCCTGGCACACCCCATTCCGCTGCAGGCCCGCAGGCCACGCCCCCCTTCACACACTGAATATTGACAACATTTGAACATCACACCCCCTCTCGATCGACATATGTTACAATCAAGCAAAAAAAAAAAATGCAACAAACACCGCGAAATATGAACGCGAAGGGTAAAAATACCCCACCTATCTGATATATCACTAAGCTTGAGAAGTTTGTTGTAAAAATCTCCTTCCGCGTCTGTCCCTGACACCCGCATTTCAGGCTGGCCGCTCTGGAAACACTCTGTGGAAACGCTCCCCACCCAAACTGCTTGGTGCCTCGTCTGAGCTGTTGTAACATACATTACCATAGTAACTAATTAGATAACCATAGTAACTAGTATATCATGCACAATTGCAGATTCCAACCATTGAAATACTTTGTATAGTTCAAGACTTAGGGTCATTTGAAAACATGACTGCACATCATAATGGCAGCTATGTTTACCACTTTGAAGGGGAACATTATCACCAGACCTATGTGAGCGTCAATATATACCTTCATGTTGCAGAAAAAAGACCATGTATTTTTTTAACCGATTTCCGAACTCAAAATGGGTGAATTTTGGCGAATTAAACGCCTTTCTATTTATCGCTCTTGGAGCGATGACGTCAGAACGTGACGTCACCTATAGCCGCCATTTTCTCAAACACATTACAAACACCGCGTCTCAGCTCTGTTATTTTCCGTTTTTTCGACTATTTTCTTGAACCTTGGAGACATCATGCCTCGTCGGTGTGTTGTGGGAGGGTGTAACAACACTAACAGGGAGGGATTTAAGTTGCACCACTGGCCCAAAAATGCAAAAGTGGCAAGAAATTGGACGAAATTTGTTCAAAATACGAGGATGTGGGGAAAGCCGAGGAAATGGTCAGTCGTTTGTTCCGCACACTTTACTGGCGAAAGCTATGCAGAGATGGCAAGATTGTGTGGATATCCTGCGACACTCAAAGCAGATCCATTTCCAACGATAAAGTCAAAGAAATCTGCCGCCAGACCCCCATTGAATGTGCCGGAGTGTTTGCACATTTTACCGGCGGTGCCAAGGCAGACATGGCACAGAGATGTATGGATAACCTGCAGATGCATTTCCAACGATAAAGTCAACTAAATCACAAAGGTGAGTTTTGTTGATGTTATTGACTTATGATCTAATCAGACATATTTTGTCGTGGCATGACTGCCAGCTAATCGATGCTAACATGCTATTTAGGCTAGCTGTATGTACATTTGAAACTATATTTACATCCAGCGTTTCCCTCCACCCACATATAATGCCAAAAAAACACTTACCAATTGATGGATTTAAGTTGATCCAGTGTCACAAGATGCAAAACTTCCGATCGTTGGTCTGCACATTTTACCGGCGATGCTAAGGCAAACATGGCCGAATAGCGTCAATAGCTATTCGCTCAATAGCTTCAGTTCAATTTCGTTTTCGCTATCTGCCTCCATACTCCAACCACCCATTTCAATACATGCGTAATCTGTTGTATCGCTTAAGCCGCTGAAATCCGAGCTAATGTCGCTATATCTTGCTATGCTATCCGTATTGGCATCACTGGATGACGTCACAGAAAAATGGACGATGACTTCACAGATGGCGAAAGTCAGGCACTTTAAAGCTTTTTTTTAGGGATATTCCGGGATGGGTAAAATTTTGAAAAAAACTTCAAAAAATAAAATAAGCCACTGGGAACTGATTTTTATTGGTTTTAACCCTTCTGAAATTGTGATAATGATCCCCTTTAAAGATCTAACAAAAAAGTATTTGGGAATGTCCGGCGGGCCAGATTGAAAAAATTAATTTGCCCAGATCTGGATTAAAAGGACCCAAAGTGACCAAAATCTCACAAACAAGTTGTCTTGATGGATTTCTTTCCCGTGAAAATGTGTCTGGCAGCCTTGGAACGCCCCCTTTTCCTTCGCCAGACTCGAAACGGTACCCCCTTTTGGAGTGACATCATCTACAGAACTGGAGCCCAGTGACCCGCAAAGAGAGTGTGGATGAAGACAAATACAACTATTCCTTTCATCACCTCATTACATCCGACATGGTTTACATTATCAGCCAAGAGAAATATAAAAGACTTGCTGATTCTTCTTCCATACACACAGACCAAACCTGGGCAAATTGAGGCCCGGGAGTCACCTGCGGCCCGTTAAGCTTTTCAATTTGGCCCGCCGGACATTCCCATATCATTTTTTTCAGATCTTTATGATTGAAACTGTAGTCGCCATTATGATGCACAGTGATATTCTAAAATGACCGTATGTCTTGAACTATACAAAGTATTTCAATGTTTGGAATGTGCACTTTTGCATGATATACTAGTTACTATGGTAATCTGATTAGTTACTATGGTAATCTAATTAGTTACTATGGTAATTAACGTCACAGCAGCTCAGATGATTTCAACGTTGTTTCCAGAGCGGCCAGCCTGAAATGCGGGTGTCAGGGACAGCCGCAGAAGGAGAGTTTTACAACAAAGATCTAAAGCTTAGTGATATTTTAGCTATATCAGATAGTAGGTGTTTGTTTTTTTAAACCTTCACGCTCATATTTCGCTGTGTTTGTTGCATTTTTGTGGCGTTTCGCTTGATGGTAAATGGTAAATGGTTGTACTTGTATAGTGCTTTTGTACCCCTTTTTAAGGATCCCAAAGCGCTTTGATAGTATTTCCACATTCACCCATTCACACACACATTCACACACTGATGGCGGGAGCTGCCATGCAAGGCGCTAACCAGGACCCATCAGGAGCAAGGGTGAAGTGTCTTGCCCAAGGACACAACAGACGTGACTAGGATGGTAGAAGGTGGAGATTGAACCAGTAACCCTCAGATTGCTGGCACGGCCACTCTCCCAACTTCACCACCTCATAAAATATGTCTGTGGAGGTTACCTCTCTGTGGGTTCTTCAGACCACCAATCACTGACATGAGAGCCCAGGTTTCAGGGTTTGATACTGGTCAATTTTCAGCGTTCTCCATTGGTTTGCTTTTCAGCACAGGGTCTATGTCTGTCACTCTCGCTCTCGCTCTCACTCCAACTCTCCTTTAGCTCCAACTCCCACTCCAACCCTTCTCTCCTCCCGGCTGCTGCCTTTTAACAGGTGATTAGAAACCCAGGCCCAGGTGGGCCATCCACGCACCTGTCGCTGATTTCGAAGCCGGTCCTGGCACACCCCGCTTCACTGCAGGCCACGCCCCCCTCCACAATGTCATTTGACAGGGTGTGTGACGTTCATATGTTGTCCGTATTGAGTGTTTTATCGTTCATAGAACATTTAAAAAAATTCCATTCCGTTTTTTAAGGCGGTCTGTCATAGCATTCAATCAGACATTATTGTGAGGTTTTGTATTAGTGTTCCTAAAAATAGGGCCCAAGCACACACACTGTACAGCAGATTTTCACAGCCTATATATATATATATATATATATATATATATATATATATATATATATATATATATATATATATATATATATATATACAGCGGGGCAAAAAAGTATTTAGTCAGCCACCGATTGTGCAAGTTCTCCCACTTAAAATGATGACAGAGGTATGTAATTTTCATCATAGGTACAATTCAACTGTGAGAGACAGAAAATGTGAAAAAAAATCCAGGAGTTCACATTGTAGGAATTTTAAATAATTTATTTATAAATTATGGTGGAAAATAAGTATTTGGTCTACCATTCAAAGCTCTCACTGATAGAAGGAGGTTTTGGCTCAAAATCTCACGATACATGGCCCCATTCCTTCTTTCCTTAACACGGATCAATCGTCCTGTTCCCTTAGCAGAAAAACAGCCCCAAAGCATGATGTTTCCACCCCAATGATTCACAGTAGGTGTGGTGTTCTTGGGATGCAATTCAGTATTCTTCTTCCTCCAAACACGACGAGTTGAGTTTATACCAAAATGGATACATGGATGATACAGCAGAGGATTGGGAGAATGTCATGTGGTCAGATGAAACCAAAATGGGGCATATTTTCTTAGTAGAATAATCCTCTAAATGATTCTGTGACCAAATACAAATACATGCCAGTTCACGATCACATAAGAAAATGGTACACGGTATAGTTATACCTCACCATCATTTGGAAAAGTATGCAGGCTTCTTTCGTTGTGTTGCAACAATGCATCTGGAAGACATCTTGGATCATTCCTTCACATTCTGCGTAAAAACATCATGATTTGCAAGGAAGATGCCACGAATTAAACATTTTTGAGGTAACTCTCCTGAAGTAATCAGTCAATCATTATTTTAATTTTCCTGAAGGAACTCTCCTGAAGGAATCAATAAAGTACTATCTATCCATCTAGCTATCTATCTATCTATCTATCTATCTATCTATCTATCTATCTATCTATCTATCTATCTATCTATCTATCTATCTATCTATCTATCTATCTATCTATCTATCTATCTATCTATCTATCTATCTATCTATCTATCTACCTACCTACCTATCTACCTATCTACCTATCTATCTATCTATCTATCTATCTATCTATCTATCTATCTATCTGTCTATCTATCTATCTATCTATCTATCTATCTATCTATCTATCTGTCTTTCTGTCTATCTATCTATCTATCTATCTATCTATCTATCTATCCATCTGTCCATCTATCCATCTATCATCCATCCATCCATCCATCCATCCATCCATCCATCTAGTCCGTCCGTCCGTATAGCTATCTTCCAAAACACAAACTACACAATACGACATTGCTTCCAGTCTTCTGTAGGTGATGTAAGCAGGCTGATGCAGGCCCCGCCCACATTGTGGAGATGGCGGTGCAAAATGTGCTGAAAGTCGTGAGGAACAAGGCTAAAATCCCTACTGTATTTATTTTGAGGTGAATTGGAGTTTTTTTAGGTGCCCCTCATCACCATTAAGTATCTTCTATCCATCCATTTTCTACCGCTTGTCCCTTTTGGGGTCGCGGGGCGTGCTGGAGCCGATCCCAGCTGCATTTGGGCAGAAGGCGGTGTATACCCTGGACAAGTCGCCACCTCATCGCAGCATTAAATATAATTTATTTTTAATAAACATGTAAATTGGTTACTGACACCAAAATGCAGAGATGGCAGGCGATGTGCTGGTAACAAGCCCATTTGATTAGGGATAGTGCCAAAACAAAAGTTGAAGGAGCAGACATATAGCTTAGCTAATGGCTATTGTGCATTAACGGAATTATTGTGACATCCGTATCAAATGGTTTTCCTTACAGGTTGAGACGAAGTCAGAGAGGGAGGCACGGGGTCGCCCGGTGGGCTGGGATGTCCCTTATGCTGCGATGGGCGGTCTGACAGGGTTCAGCTCCTTGTTGGATGGCTACCTTGCTTTGGAGGCGAACGGGTCATGTGAGCAAACACCTGTGTGTTGTTTCCGAGCGCTGTAACGCCAGACTCGGTATCACATTCAGGTCTGGAGTCAGACGACGGCTGCCTGCAGTCAAGAAAAGCCTCCGGTTCTACAGGCGCCAAGAAGAGCGACTAAGTAACGATCCAATTAATCATCAACGAGACAATAAAGAATGTGCACTCATTTGTTGTCTTGGTGATTATTTCCCACGTCATGGAGAGCCAATCAGTGTTTATTGTTGTCAGTGGAATTGGAAGCACGTATCGTCTGGCAGCAAATTAAAGAGAAACAAACCTAATAAATACTTTTTGAAATCTGAAGCACACTCATTCTTTTCCAGTGAGTATAAAATGCTGCATTGTGACACTTTACTAAAATGGCACTAATTAACTTGATTTTTTTTTACCTAAAATACCAAACTTATTTCGTCCGTCCTTTCAGCGTCCTCGACTGGACAGACCATTTTCTCCGCTTATTTCCCATTCTGTGCTCTTATTTTGTTTGATCTGTTTCCTGTTGACTCAATGTTTTTCCAAGTCTTTCATTGATAATGATTACCTCCGCCAGGCATACTTGCCAACCCTCCCGGATTTTCTGGGAGAGTCCCGAAATTCAGCACCTCTCCCGAAAACCTCCCGGGACAAATTTTCTCCCGAAATTCAGGCGTAGCTGGAGGCCACGCCCCCTCCAGCTCCTTGCGGACCTGAGTGACGTGTATAAATAGCGTGTCTGCCTAATGACGTTATAACTGTAGAATGATCAAGGGCGAGTTCTTGGTTTTTTATGTGGGTTTATTTTTTGTTTTATTCAGTCATTGGTGGAACATAATATTGTTTTAAACATGCCTGTGCAGCACTTTGGAAACGTTATTGTTGTTTAAATGTGCTATATAAATAAAGTGGATTGGATTGGATTGGATTATCGTTCGGCAGTTTCATTAACGTCCTCCCAGCGCGGTAACAACACACAACAACAGCAGTCACGTTTACGTCTACCGTAAAGCAGTTCGTCTGTTGTAACAGCAATGTTGTGAACTTGTGACACTCTTAAACAGGACAATACTGCCATCTACTTTTTAGACCAGATGATCTGCCGTTTCTTTTCTTTTTCTTCTATGTCCCACTCTCCTTTGTGGAGGGGGTCCGGTCCGATCCGGTGGCCATGTACTGCTTGCCTGTGTATCGGCTGGGGACATCTCTGCGCTGCTGATCCGCCTCCGCTTGGGATGGTTTCCTGCTGGCTCCGCTGTGAACGGGACTCTTGCTGCTGTGTTGGATCCGCTTTGGACTGGACTCTCACGACTGTGTTGGATCCATTATGGATCGAACTTTCACAGTATCATGTTAGACCCGCTCGACATCCATTGCTTTCCTCCTCTCCAAGGTTCTCATAGTCATCATTGTCACCGACGTCCCACTGGGTCATTATTGTCACCGATGTCCCACTGGGTGTGAGTTTTCCTTGCCCTTATGTGGGCCTACCGAGGATGTCGTAGTGGTTTGAGCAGCCCTTTGAGACACTAGTGATTTAGGGCTATATAAGTAAACATTGATTGATTGATTGATAGAATATAATAGAATGTAGAATGTAGAATAGCATTGATTGATTGAAACTGTTATTAGTAGATTGCACAGTACAGTACATATTCCGTACAATTGACCACTAAATGGTCACATCCGAATAAGTTTTTCAACTTGTTTAAGTCGGGGTCCACGTTAATCAATTCATGGTACAAATATATACTATCAGTATAATACAGTCATCACACAGGTTAATCATCATAGTATATACATTGAATTATTAACATTATTTACAATCCGCGGGGTGGGATGAGGAGCTTTGGTTGATATCAGCACTTCAGATATCAACAATTGCATCATCAGAGAAATGGAATGTACTTTATTGATCCCTGGGGGAAATTCAGCACCACAGTTCGCTCACAATAAACAATGAATGATAATAAATAATATAATATATTATTTATATAATATATAATATATGAATCATATAAATATATTCTATATATATTCTACATTTAAGTGCAGTCAAGGAAAATATGCATTATACAGTCTGATGGCTGTCGGTATGAAGGAGCTCTTGTGTCGTTCCGTGTTACATTTTGGGAGTCAGATCCTTCCACTGAATGTGCTCATTCTCTCCGCAAGGTCCGAGTGCAGTGGGTGGTAGGTGTTGTCCATAATGGCTAGGCGTTTTGCTGGACTTCTCTCTAACACTACCGCCAGACCAGAGAGTGTAGCTGTGCATGCATATGGTCAATAAAATAGTGACGGAGAATAGAACAAAGATGGACAGTTCAACCCTTAACTCAACAATGAGTAGACAAGTGTTATGTGTGTGTGTATGTGTAAATAAATTTTATATATATATATATATATATATATATATATATATATATGTATATATATATATATATATATATATATATATATATATATATATATATATATATATATATATTCATCCATCTTCTACCGCCCGTTCCCTTTGGGGTCGCGGGGGGTGCTGGTGCCTCTCAGCTACAATCGTGCAGAAGGCGGTGTACACCCTGGACAAGTCGCCACCTCATCGCAGGGCCAACACAGATAGACAGACAACTTTCACACTCACATTCACACACTAGGGCCAATTTAGTGTTGCCAATCAACCTATCCCTATGTGCATGTCTTTGGAGGTGGCAGGAAGCCGGAGTATCCGGAGGGAACCCACGCATTCATGGGGAGGACATGCAAACTCCACACAGAAAGATTCCGAGCCCGGGATTGAACCCAGGACTACTCAGGACCTTCTTCTTGTGAGGCAGACGCCCTATATATATATATATATATATATATATATATATATATATATATATATATATATATATATATATATATATATATATATATATATATATATATATATATATTAGTTTGGCTTTTTTTAATTTAGTTTTCATAAATTGTAACTTGTTTAGCCTTATTTCCAATGTTTTCTGAAATAATTTTGTCTTTTGTTGTTATGCCTTTTGAAATTGTTTCGCCTTTTTGGTCCGTGTACATTCCATTCATTCTATTTCCGATTCTTAAATGCAAACCAAAAAACAAATATTGGGCCATTTTTCCATTTTTATTTCTGAAACAAAATTTGGACAACTGTTTAATGAGACTTTTTTAAAACGACAACAGAACTCCTGCTGAACAAAGGTGTTACCGCTAAAAAGAACATGCTAAACGCGAAGGAGAAAGCTCAAATACTGCTTCTGGTTCAATTTGCTAACCACGCATTTTTGCATTTTGGATGAACATTTTTTTAAATTTTTGTATGTTGAAAAATTTAAATCCATATTATAAAAACAGCACAAAATCCATTTTTATGGCAATATTTTAATGAAAATCAACCCTTTTTTGATTGTTTCCAAATCTGCCATATATAAAATAAAAAAAACAAAAACAAAAACGGCCCTAATTTATTTATTTTTTATTTGAGTTTCAGAAATGGGAATAGAATGAACGAAAGGTACACATACTCTTTTCTTTTGGGTTTAGTATGTTTTAATCCATCCGTTTTCTAACGGGGTTGTGGGGGGTGCTGGAGCGTATCGCAGCTGCATTCGGGCGAAAGGCGGTGTACACCCTGGACAAGTCGCCACCTCATAACGGTAACTTTTTGTTCAGCCGGAGTCATATTGTTGTTTAAAAAAGTGTCATTAAATAGTTGTCCAACTTTTGTATCAGAATTGAAAATTTAAAAAATTGTCCAAAATTATTTTTTTGATTTGCATCTAAGAATTGGATTTTTCTGGAAGAGTTTCGCCTTTTTTTAAATGTAGTTTTCTGAATTGTTTTGTCTTTTTTTATTTTTGTTATTGCACAGTAATTAGAAGTTGTTTAGTCTTTTTATTTTTGAAATTGAATTGTACATTTTTTCGTCCTTTTTTTGTTTCCTTAAATTGTAAAAGGGTTTCGTCATGTTGTTATCTGCTATTGTTTCTTGAAATGTAAAAGTGTTTTAAACTTGCAGGCCACCGTCAATTCTTTTGTCAGCGTTCCAAAATTTGTCGTGCGAAACAGGTCCACCGCAGAAGACGCTGGTGGTCATGAGTAGGTCGCTTCTTGTTTCGTTGGAGGTAGATAGATAGTATTTTATTGTCAATATTTACAAGATGAATGTTCTTTTGTGGAGAGAAAGCCGCCCACTCTACGTAGCACCAAAATAACTCATGGATGTACCGTCTCGCATCCATTAATCCCATTCCTCACGGCAGATCAGCGGCGATGACTGCTGATTTTAATCCGCTCGCTGAACATTTGGTCTCTTTAGAACAGAATTACAGTTTAAAAAGTTAAAGTACCACTGATAGTCACACACACTAGGGGTGGTGAAATGATCAGAATCAGAATTTTTTTTTTTATTGCCATTGTTTGAGAACGGGTTCACAAACTAGGAATTTTACTTGGCGCAATCGTACAACATAAAAGACATATAACACAGAATACTCTCTGCATTTGACCTTTCCCCTTGTTACCCCCTCTGGGAGGTGAGGGGGGCAGTGAGCAGCAGCGGTGGCAGCGCTCGGGAATCATTTTGGTGACTTAACCCCCAATTCCAACCCTTGATGCTGAGTGCCAAGCAGGGACGTAATGGGTCCCATTTTTATAGTCTTTGGCATGACTCGGCCGGGGTTTAAACTCACGACCGATCTCAGGACGGTCACTCTAACCACAACGCCACGGAGCAGTCTAACGATTTCGCTTTCTCAGGTGTTGCCACCGCTGTCGTACTCGATCAGATCTGGCCGGGGTCACCTGGCACAGGTGGTGCCGGGCACCAGGAGTTTGCCTTGCGTGTGCAGGACGCCGTGAGTGCACCTGCGTCTCGGCTCAGGGGAAGTGAGTGGAAGAGATTCCTTGTGAAAGCTGACACATTGAGAGAAACATTGTTGACCCTCAGGAGGAACACTTGACCTCTGTCCCCCGGCTGATGAATAGCCCTCCCACGTGATGACAGGAATATGGTGTCTAATAATTGCCTCTGCGTAGCAACCTCATTCAGAGACAACAGGAGTTTGGAATGGAAATGACTAGACCGGCTTGCCGATCCCTGTGGAAACCACACCTCGCTTGACGAACGCGTCACTTCAGAAGTGCTCAAATTGGCAATTAGCGTTAAAAAATGCTTAATTACCCCTGTGGCGAGTAATCGCAAACAGATGTGTAAAGAGAGGAAGAATATCGTAAATATAATCCTCAGTCTCCAGGGCATGGTCAGACCAGGATAGCACCTCAAATGATCCGTGTTGGGATAAAAAAATACAGCTGTTAGCCTGGTGTGATGAGGGATTTCTCCACTAATCTTCCAGTAACATCATCCGAACAGATGCCGGCCAGCAATAAACTTAAGTGAAATTCAGTGGGAGACACACGCAAACTAAAGATACAGTATCTTTCATCCATCAGCGGGCGCTGGAGTCCAGACTTGGAGAAGTTGAGGGTTAGTTGATAAGTTTTCCATCCATCCATTTTCTACCGCTTGTCTCTTTCAGGGTGTCGGGGGGTGCAGGAGCCTATCCCAGGTGCATTTGGGCGGTAGGTGGGGTACACATACCGCCCTATCAAATGTATATACTTGTTCTTATGCTTTCTGAGCTCACTATGTTCACTGCTCATGAACATAACCTAAGTCAGACCTCCACTGTTCCAATGTCCATTTCTCAGATGATTTAATTGTTGATGACTGAAGTGATGATATCAACCAAACCTAACCCCCCCACCCCAACCCCCTCCACATCCCATCCCCCGAATTGTAAATAATGTAAATAATCCAATGTATATACTCTGGTGATTAACTTGTGTGATGACTGTATTATGCTGAAAGTTTATATTTGTACCATGAATTGATTAACGTGGACCCCGACTTAAACAAGTTGAAAAACTTATTCGAGTGTTACCATTTAGATGGCAATGGTACGGAAAAAAAATTGAAGATTGAAATCAAATAAAATTATATAAAATAAATTGGTCTAAGCCTGGGCCCCTGGAGAGGGGGTCCAGAATGAGGCCAAGGGAAAAAAACAACTCCTCATAGCCAAAGTACACATCCCTCTCACATGTGTGTAAGAGGGAAACATCAAACATCAAAGAACACAAAGGACATGAAAGACATTAAAGCAGCGGCTACAACCAGCTACTTCTACATACAGCTGTGAATAAAAAGTAAAAAAAAATATATATACACTGTGATGGCTCCACCGTTTGCTAGGGTGGAGGGAGAATGGCCAGAAACAGGAGCAGACCCAACAAAGCAACCAAGAGAGCCGACTGTCTTCTTGCAATACAAAACGTCCTGCAGTGCGTTCCCTTGTTACTTTTTTTCCGAGAAGCACGTATAATTGGGCTTTTTTTGTAGTTTTGGAAAAAAAAAGCTAAAGATGCTAGGCTAAAAGCTTTTAGGAGCTAGCAGCTACACAACAGCTAAGCATACGTAAAAAGTGTACTTACGTGAACAACATTGCAGTGTAAAACAGCACATTTGTCGAAACAAAGAAGTATCTAACATTTGCATATTACTTAAAGTATCCAAGTAACGTGTCTGTATCATTTAACTTACTGAGCTTATTGGGGCCACCAGGTGTCGCCAAAAACAAATGAGCCCTTCTCTTGAACTTAACACACCCTGAGTCAATCTATAAATAGCTTTGTGTTTTTTCAAATCCACTACTGCTAGAGCACTTACCACATCAAACTGGACAATGTTTACACCAGTGATTCTCAAACTGTGGTACGAGCTCCATCTAGTGCTACGCCAAATAATCCCTTGATTCAAAAAGTGTTTTATTTTCCTACATTCAAACATAGTGTTGCTGTTCAAATTGTGTGTAATGTTACACGTAAACAAAATATCATTAAATAAAACCTCTGCGTTGTTTTTAATGAATACTTAAGCCTACTACGCTACTGCATCTTATTATTATAATTATTATTATTATTAATATTTATTATGGTGGTACTTGGAGAGCCAAGTGATTTCCGAGGTGCTACTTGGTGAAAGAAAGTTTGAGATGCTCTGATCAAGTTTTGATTGTCGTGTCCAGCACATCTGTGCACGCGTGCATAAATAATAAATAATGCCCCAAAAATTGACGATTCTTAAGTATGATTGGTTGAAAGTGATGTGTGGGTAAAGAAAGGCAACTTTTGACTTGGGTTTGACAGCTTGGCTCATTAAATCTGCGTCTACAAATTGTTGCTCTTTTGTCCTCCCCGTTCAGAAGGTAGCTTGGGGCAGTGCGCCAAACAAAAGGAAAGTAAAGGTAAAAAGTGAAATGAAAGTCGACATATTAGTACAAAATAAATTTGATGAAATGATGAGTGGGTTCATTGCTATGTGGATATTACTGTATATGATATGTATTGTGTAATAGTGTGAAAGGGGGTGTGGTCTGTGGACCTGCAGCGAAGCGGGGTGTGCCAGGATCAGCTTCGAGATCAGTGACAGGCTCATCGTAGATGGTTATCTAATCACCTGTCTCTTTGTAAAAAGGCGGCAGCCGGGGATGAGAGAGGTGGTGGAGCTGGAGCGAGAGCGAGCAAGAGACAGCCACAAAAAGACCATTGCTGAAAAGCACACGAGAGACTTTATTCAGAAAAAAAAACAGTGTTGTAACCCTGATCCGGGCTCGTGTGGCGATGTTTGTTGGTTCGAGGAACCGCGAGGAGAGAAACCTCCACAAATGTGTCTTATTGTTGAGCAATAATCAACATTTTCTTTCTTTTGTAAGTGATGAGGCAGCTCATTTTTAGTTTTTGCATTTTCCTGCTCTTTTATGGGCAAAATGTTGTTTCAATATTACATCTGTCTATCTGTGTTGGCCCTGCGATGAGGTGCCGACTTGTCCAGGGTGTACGCCCGAATGCGGCGCCAGCGACACCCCGCGACACCAAAAGGGACAAGCAGTAGAAAATGGATGGATACATACCATATTTTCCAGACTATAGGGCGCACCGGATTATAAGGTGCACTGCTTATGAACGGGCTATTTTTGATCTTTTTTCATATATAAGGCGCACTGGATTAAAAGGTGCATTAAAGGAGTCATATTAGTATTATTTTTGTCTAAATGTAAAACACTTCCTTGTGGTCGACACAATATGTAATGGTGTTTTTTTTGGTCAAAATGTTGCATTGAAGATGTTTTACGGATCATCTTCAAGCCGCTTTCTGACTCTCGCTTCAGGACATGCCCTTTTGTGGGCGGTCTTATTTAACTGGCTCACCTTTGACAGCGTCTTTTCTCCGTCATCTTTGTTGTAGCGGTGTAGCGTGCAAGGACGGGAGTGGAAGAAATGTCAAAAAATGGAGCTAACTGTTTTAGCGGCATTCAGACTTTACTTCAATTAATAAGGGAGCAGCATCTCCTCATCTGCCGGAAATGTGTCCCGTGAAAAACAGTCCGATCGGAACTCTAATAAATAAAGTTCCTTGGGTAAATAATGTCAACTCACTACACCGGTATGTTTTAGCGCTTTCATAGTGAGTTTACTGACAGATATAAGTAAAAACTTTAGACTACTATATATTAGAAATGGCAACAGCGAAAGATGAATGTCACATAACAAGAAAATAGAGAAAAAGAAAAAGCTTATCAACTACGGACTACAAAGGTGGACTCGCGCAATTTTTCAGGACTAATGCAGATCTCAAATACAGATCAGCAAGTACCAGAAGGTAAGAAAAGTGGCTTTTGCATAATTTTGCAAAACAAAACGCTAGATAATGTCTTACCTTATACACACACCATAATAATACTAGTATGTTGAAGCACAGTACAATCCATCAAGTGGTGCGGCTACATAGCTTACAAAAGTCGTACTAGAACACTTGATAGAATTTTGAGTGCCGTGTGTAATGTTCTATATTTTCAATGGAACAAAAAAATTGTTAGTGTTGTTTACTTAAGTCATATTGCAGTCTACACGTATCTCTTATGTGTGACTGCCATCTACTGGTCACAGTTATCATGACACCATGTACCAAATAAAATAGCTTCGAGGTCGGTAAGCAAAACCAGAATTATTCCGTACATTAGGAACACCGGGTTATAAGGCGCACTGTTGAGTTTTGATTGAAAAAAAGGATTTTAAGTGCGCCTTATAGTCCGCAAAATACGGTGTATTTTTACCAATGGCACTATTGTACGGAGGTGCTATTTTTTCTGTAGTATTTTTAGTTTGTTGTGTCCGAAATACAATGAAATGAAAAAAACAAAAAACATTTTTGAACAACATTATTCCGAAGGCTGCGACTATCATCGAGGATAAAGAAGGTATTTTTGTAAAATAATGCAGCCTAAAACAGCACATTTGTCAATAAAAATACCTAAATTGCATATTACATACACATGCAAAGTGTCCAGCGTATATCAGAACGTATCCAGTAACAAATGTGTCCGCATCATTCAACTTACTACACCATGAGCCTCACTTGAAATATTGTGGCCACTAGTTGCCAATTACCACTCCACTTCAATCTCATTAAAGACCACATAAGTCCAATCCAGACAATCTATAATAAATCACCTACGAGAAGCAAGCAGCTACACAACAGCTAAGCACGCAAGCTACGTGTACGTAATAGGTGTCTCTATTTTGAACAATAATGCAGCCCAAAACAGCAAATTTGTCAATAAAAATACCTAAATTGCATATTACATACACATGCAAAGTGTCCAGCGTATATCAGAACATATCCAGTAACAAATGTGTCCGCATCATTCAACTTACTACGCCATAAGCTTAACTTGAAATATTGTGGCCACCAGTTACCAATTACCACTCCACTTCAATCTCATTAAAGACCACATAAATCCAATCCAGAAAATATATAATAAATCACCTACGAGAAGCAAGCAGCTACACAACAGCTAAGCACACAAGCTAGGTGTACGTAATAGGTGTCTCTATTTTGAACAACAATGAAGCCCAAAACAGCACATTTTTGTCAATAAAAGTACCTAAATTGCATATTACATACACATGCCAGTGTATATCAGAACGTATCCAGTAACAAATGTGTCCGCACCATTCAACTTACTACGCCACAAGCTTAACTTGAAATATTGTGGCCATTAGTTGCCAATTACCACTCCACTTCAATCTCATTAAAGACCACATAAATCCAATTCAGACAATTTATAATAAATCACCTACGAGAAGCAAGCAGCTACACAACAGCCAAGCACACAATAGCACACAAGCTAGGCATACATAATAAGTGTCTATATTTTGGACAATAATGCAGCCCAAAACAGCACATTTGTCAAGAGAAATACCTAAATTGCATATTGCGTACACATGCAAAGTCTCCAGTGTAATTCAGAACGTATCCAGTAACAAATGTGTCCGCATCATTCAACTTACTACTGTCACACCGCGGTGAGGGAAGTCTTGTCTTGGTTTTTCTGTCTTGCGATTTACGTGTTTTATTTTGAAAAGCTACCCTCTTGTTTCAGACCACGGGCCCTTCCTCTTGTGTCACCAGTCTGACGTCATCCCTGATTCCTGATTGTTTCCACCTGTTCCCCATCACTTCCACATTCTATTTAAGCTCGCTTCTCCGTTTGTCCTTTGCCAGATTGTCTCGTCTATCGTGCCTTTCTAGCGTCCATGTCCATGTCCATGATTAGCTCCTTGTTACCCTGTTTTCCTAGTTACCCTAGTTTTTGCTGTAATTTTGAGTTTACTTTTTCCTCCTTCGAGCGTCCTTGGTTATCCTTTGTCTTCCTAATTGGTGAGTTTTTGTTTTTTCAAATTTCGAATTTATTGCCTCATTGATTGAGTGATTTTTTGTTATTTATATTTAGTGTTTATACAAAGGTCGTTTTGGTGTTTTTCCCTCCTGTTGGAGCGCTTTTCGTTTATTCTTATTAATATTCTTTTTTTTGCTAGAATTTCCTTGGATTAGTCTTCCTCCTTATTTTTGTGGAGTGATTTTAAGTTAATTGTTTATCCTCGGTATTATTTTTCCACCTGTTGATTATTCTTGTGAAAAACATTTTGCATTGGAGGTACAAAGTTGTTTCAAAATAAAAGCTTTTTTTTTTTTTTTTTTTTTAACTTCTTGTCTTTATCTGTGTCCTCTCCTTACTCCGAGTCGTAACAACTACGCCATGAGCTTAACTCGAAATATTGTGGCCACTAGTTGCCATTTACCACTCCACTTCAATCTTATAAAAGAACTAATAAATCCAACCCAGACAATTCATAATAAATCCACTACTAGAAGCAAGCTGCACATAACAGCCAAGCACACAATAGCGCACAAGTTAGGCATAGATGATAGCTGTCTATGTTTTGGACAAAAACGCAGCCCAAAACAGCACATTCGTCAATACAAATACCTAAACTGCATAATAATACAGATGCAAAGTCTCCAGCGTATATCAGAACGTATCCAGTAATAAATGTGTCCGCATCATTCAACTTAATACGCCATGAGCTTAACTTGAAAAATTGTGGCCACTAGTTGCCAAGTACCATTCCACTTCAATCTTATAAAAGAAAACATAAATCCTATCCAGACAATGTATAATAAATCACCTACTAGAAGCAAGCAGCTACACCAGCTTTACCATGAATTGATTAACGTGGACCCCGACTTAAACAAGTTGAAAAACTTTTTCAGGTGTTACCATTTAGTGGTCAATTGTATGGAATATGTACTGAACTGTGCAATCTACTAATAAAAGTTTAAATCGATCAAACACAACAGCTAAGCACACAAGCTAAGCATATGTAATAGGTGTCCATATTTTGAACAACATTGCAACCTAAATCAACACATTTTTCAATAAAAATACCTAAACTGCATTTTACATACATTTTCTTCTAGGTGTGAGCAGCTACACAACAGCTAAGCACACAATAGCAAACAAGCTAGGCATACGCCAGGGGTGTCAAACTCAAATACAGAGTGGGCCAAAATTTAAAACTGAACAAAGCCGTGGGCCGAGGTTGAACAAATGAAGCTTTTAATAGGGACCCAAACAAGTTTTGCATTGAATATTGAACAAGCAAGGCTTATATAACTTTATTGTCACAATCAAAATCAAGTTTCAAATAATAATAATAATAATTAAAAAATATCAATGGCATATCAAATAAAATTTAAATACAAATTTAATGCCTCTTCTATTTGCAGCCTTCTGAGGTAAATATCAAAATATATTGTAGCGTCCCGAAAGAGTTAGTGCTGCAAGGGGTTCTGGGTATGTGTTCTGTTGTGTTTATGTTATGTTACAGTGCAGATGTTCTCCCGAAATGTGTTTGTCGTTCTTGTTTGGTGTGAGTTCACAGTGTGGCGCATATTTGTAACAGTGTTAAAGTTGTTTATACAGCCACCCTCAGTGTGACCTGTATGGCTATTGAACAAGTATAGCTTGCATTCACTTATGTGTGTGTAATAGCCGCATATATCATGCGAGTGGGCCTGCAGGCTGTTTGTATGGAGGAAATGCGGACGTGACGACAGGTTGTAGAGAATGCTAAAGGCAGTGCCTTTAAGGCACGCCCTCAATATTGTTGTCCGGGTGAAAATCGGGAGAATGCTTACTTGCACCGGGAGATTTTCGGGAGGGGCACTGAACTTTGGGAGGATTGGCAAGCTTGAGAAATTGCGGTGTTACAGCCAGGGGTGCCAAAAAGGGGGGGTAAAGGAGATGGATTCTAGGGGCCCATGATGGAGGGGGGCCCAGAGAGGCCCCTAATGATGATGAAATTATATGAAATTATGTGTTGGGGGCCCTGTAAAGATTCTTTTCATGGGGCCCAAAATCCCTAGCGGCACCCCTGGTTATAGCGGCACCGCTGCTGTGTAATAACGGCGGGCCAGTTGTTAATTAGATGTTAATTAGATATTGCCTTAAGGGCCAAATTAAATTACACGGCAGGCAAAATTTGGCCCGCGGGCCAGAGTTTGACACCCATGGCCTACGCAATAAGTGTCTATATTTTGAACACTTTTGCATTCGAAAACAGCACAATTGTCAATAAAAGACGTACATTGCTTATTACCTACACGTGTCTTACACAGTCTCCAAAGCAGGAGCCTATTTGAAAGCATACAGTAACTGTGTCATGTCCTCAACATCGATGAATAATTGTGGCCAAAAAATCAACAATTCTCACTCCATTTCAACTTAAAGACAGCATATGTCCATTCCAGGCGGTTAAAAATATGTTACTCTTTTTCATTGTTCTCCGTTTGACTCATTTCACTTGATCAAACCTTTTCTAACATTCCACTGGTATTCAAAGGGATCCGTCATGACATTTATTCAAACCTTGATAACGACGTCAAATGATTCTGCGTGTGGTCAAACGACACATTTGTACGTTTGATGGTGCCAATCATCCTAATCTGCCTGCACGTGTCAGTCAAGTTGACACGATTCCGACAATGACGACCTTTTGGTGAGACACGTCTCGTCTGCGGCTGTTCCGACTTACGCGTCACACCTGAGCCAAACAAATATGTCACTTATGTTGTGGCCTGAACTTCTGCTGGGCTCCAATCAGACAACCTCATCGGGCTTCTTGTGTGCGCCAAAGTCGTCCTGCAGCAGACATGCCAAAACGACCTGAAAATAAACCACACACACAATGAATAAACATGTGACAGCATGAATACAGAACATTGTTTTACACATTACATAGACAACTTCAGACAGCATGAATACAGAACATTGTTTTACACATTAAATAAACAACATGTGACAGCAGGAATCTAGATCAGGGGTAGGGAACCTATGGCTTTAGAGCCAGATGTGGCTCTTTTGATGACTGCATCTGGCTTTCGGATAAATCTGAACTGACATTGCTTAACACGATAAGTAATAAATAATTCCACATGTAATCACAGTGTTAAAAATACCGTTCAAAATATAAAACATTCTCATGCTTTTTTATAGTCAAGAAGTTGCGTTAATGGTAAGAAGTAATTTATTTATTATCGGTTAGTGTGGGACTTGCCCTCCTGGGGGTTCTTCAGACCACCGAGCACCTACATGAGAACCTGTTTTAGGGTTACAATATTGTTTTATTTTTCAATAAGTCTCTTGGTTGCTTTCCAGCAATTGTCTTTTTCTTTTTCGTCCTCACTCGCGCTCTGGCTCCAGCCCCAACCCCGTCTCTCCTCCTGGTTGCTGCTTATAACAGAGTGACAGGTGATTAGATAACAAGGCCAGGGTGGGCCATCTACGCTGATTGAGGCCGGTCCTGGAAACACCCCGCTCCGCTGCAGGCCCGCAGGCCACGCCCCCTCCACAGTTAGCTTCAGAATAACAATGTTATTACAAAGAATAAGAGACCTATTATACTCTAGAAATGCTGGTCTTACTTAAAAATGCACGTGTTTAGTTGTGTAGTGTTAAAAAATTTTTAAATGTCTCTTAGGGAAATACATTTTAAAATATTTGGCTTCTTGGCTCTCTCAGCCAAAAAGGTTCCCGACCCCTGATATATAGCATTGTTTTACACATTAAATAGACATGTGACAACAAGAATACAGGACTTTTTTTTTTACACATTACATACACATGACAGCAGGAATACATTAAAAATGTTCACACATTAAATAGAAAACATGTGACAGCATGAATACGTAACATTGTTTCAAACACTATATAGACATGACAGCATGAATACATAACCTTTTCTACACATTAAATAGACAACATATGTCAGCATGAATACGTAACATTGTTTCAAACATTATATAGACATGACAGCATGAATACATAACCGTTTTACACATTAGATAGATAACATATGACAGCATGAACACATAAAATAGTCTACACAATAAATAAACATATGACAGCATGAACACATAACATTGTTTACACCAGGGGTCACCAACCTTTTGGAAACCAAGAGCTACTTCTTGGGTACTGATTATTGCGAAGGGCTACCAGTTTGATACACACTTAAATAAATTGCCAGAAATAGCCAATTTGCTCAATTTACCTTTAATAAATAAATCTATATGTATAAAAAAATGGGTATTTCTGTGTGTTATTCCGTCGTACATTTTTTTTTCCTTTTACGGAAGGTTTTTTGTAGAGAATAAATGATGAAAGAAACACTTAATTGAACGGTTTAAAATAGGAAAAAACACGAAAAAAACGAAAATAACATTTTTGAAAAATAGTTTATGTTCAATTTAGACTCTTTAAAATTCAAAATTCAACCCAAAAAAAAATGAATAGAAAAACTGGCTAATTCGAATCTTTTTGAAAAAAATAAAAAAAATAATTTATGGAACATCATTAGCAATTTTTCCTGATTAAGATTAATTTTTGAATTTTGATGACATGTTTTGAATAGGTTAAAATCCAATCTGCACTTTGTTATAATATATAGCAAATTGGACCAAGCTATATTTCTAACAAAGACAAATCATGATTTCTTCTAGATTTTCCAGAACAAAAATTTTAAAAGAAATTCAAAAGACTTTGAAATAAGATTTACATTTGATTCTACAGATTTTCTAGATTTGCCAGAATAATTTTTTGAATTTTAATCATAAGTTTGAAGATATATTTTACAAATATTCTTTGTCGAAAAAACAGAAGCTAATATGAAGAATTAAATGTATTATTCTTTACAATAATAAAAAAAAAAAGTAATTGAACATTGATTTAAATTGTCAGGAAAGAAGAGGAAGAAATTTAAAAGGTAAAAAGATATGTGTTCAAAAATCCTAAAATCATTTTTAAGGTTGTATTTTTTTCTCAAAAACTGTCTTTCTGAAAGTTATAAGAAGCAAAGTAAAAATAAATAAATTAATCTATTCAAACAGGTGAAGACCAAGTCTTTAAAATATTTTCTTGGATTTTCAAATTCTATTTGAGTTTTGTCTCTCTTAGAACAAAAAATGTCGTGCAAAGCGAGACCAGCTTGCTAGTAAATAAATAAAATGTAAAAAATAGAGGCAGCTCACTGGTAAGTGCTGCTATTTGAGCTATTTTTAGAACAGGCCAGCGGGCTACTCATCTGGTCCTTGCGGGCTACCTGGTGCCCGCGGGCACCGCGTTGGTGACCCCTGGTTTACGCAATAAATGGACTACATACGACAGCATGAATACATAACATTATTTTACACATTAAATAGACAACATATGGCAGCATGAATACGTACAATCGTTTATACATTAAATAGACTTATGACAGCATGAATACATAATGTTTTACACATTAAATAGACTACAAATGACAGCATGATCACATGACATTGTTTTATACATGAGACAACATGTGACAGCATGAATACATAACATTGTTTTACACATTACATAGACATGACAACAGGAACACAGAACATTGTTTTACACATTAAATAGCCAACATATGGCAGCATGAACACATAAAATTGTCTAGACATCAAATAGACATATGACAGCATGAATACATAACAATGTTTTACACATTAAATCATCGGCGATCACTCGAAGCGAGTACGATAGTCCTGTTGGTGTGTCTGGTCATCTGTGGCTCCTCAGGTGGCTGTAGAGGCCGAGCCATGACCCACTGACTCAATTGCAGTGGGGGCGGGTGGGTGATTGTCGTGTGGTGGTGGTAGTGGTCTGAGGAGCTGTTTGGTAGTGGCTCTCTCCTTTCTTTGTTCAATCAATCAATCAATGTTTATTTATGTAGCCCCAAATCACAAATGTCTCAAAGGACTGCACAAATCATTACGACTACAACATCTTCGGAAGAACCCACAAAAGGGTAAGGAAAACTCACACCCAGTGGGCAGGGAGAATTCACATCCAGTGGGACGCCAGTGACAATGCTGACTATGAGAAACCTTGGAGAGGACCTCAGATGTGGGCAACCCCCCCCCCTCTAGGGGACCGAAAGCAATGGATGTCGAGCGGGTCTAACATGATACTGTGAAAGTTCAATCCATAGTGGCTCCAACACAGCCGCGAGAGTTCAGTTCAAGCGGATCCAAGACAGCAGCGAGAGTCCCGTCCACAGGAGACCATCTCAAGCGGAGGCGGATCAGCAGCGTAGAGATGTCCCCAACCGATACAGGCGAGCGGTCCATCCTGGGTCCCGACGAGCGGTCCATCCTGGGTCTCGACTCTGGACAGCCAGTACTGCATCCATGGTCATCGGACCGGACCCCCTCCACAAGGGAGGGGGGGACATCGGAGAAAGAAAAGAAACGGCAGATCAACTGGTCTAAAAAGGAGGTCTATTTAAAGGCTAGAGTATACAGATGAGTTTTAAGGTGAGACTTAAATGCTTTTACTGAGGTAGCATCTCGAACTGTTACCGGGAGGGCATTCCTCTTGGTTTCCGCGGCACGGTGGAGGTCCTTTTCTAATTGTGCAGTGCCTTCATGGACCATCCTCCTCCACAAAACCCTCTGGTGGGCAGCTTCCTCCCAGGTGTTGAGGTTGAAGCAGCATTTCCTCAGGTGGATTTTGAGGTTATCTTTATACGGCTTCTTCTCCCCTTCTTGAGTGCGTCGTCCTTCCACCAGTTGTCCGTACAACATTTGTTTCCAAAGGCGACTGTCTGGCATGCTTATTACATGGCCTGTCCATCGCAGCTGGTGCCGGATGACGGTTGTGGTGATGCTGGGCATGTTAGCTTCTTTCAGAACACTAATGTTGGTGCGCCTATTTTCCCAGCT
The DNA here is from genome assembly GCF_033978795.1 of Nerophis ophidion. Taxonomy (NCBI): domain Eukaryota; kingdom Metazoa; phylum Chordata; class Actinopteri; order Syngnathiformes; family Syngnathidae; genus Nerophis; species Nerophis ophidion. The sequence continues at coordinate 27,262,830 of NC_084631.1, read as the reverse complement.
GATCCTGAGGATCTTGCGCAGACATCGCTGATGGTACTGCTCCAGAGCCCTCAGGTGTCTGTGGTTGGTGGTCCAGTTATTAGCCCCGTAAAGCAGAGTGGGCAGAACTACAGCTTGATAAACAGTAAGCTTGACGTTGGTCTGGATTACCCGGTTCTCAAAAACTCTTTTCCTGAGCTTAGGAAAAGCTGCGCTGGCACAACCTATGCGGTGGTGGATCTCGGCATCGATGACAGCTCTTGTTGAAAAAATACTGCCAAGATGAGCGAAATGTTCCACGTTTTCCAAGATGTTGTTGTCCACATAAATTGTGGGGGGTTGGGAGGGTGTGTCAGGGGCTGGTTGGTACAGGATCTGAGTCTTCTTTATGTTGATGTCAAGTCCCAGGAGTCGGTACACATCCATGATGTTCTGGAGGTCCAACTCAGAATGAGCAACTAGAGCATTGTCATCTGCGTACTGAAGATCTGTAATGGAGGATGTAAGCACCTTGCTTTTTGCGTTGAACCTACTCAGGTTGAAGAGCCCGCCATCTGTCCTGTATATGAACTGGACTCTCTCGGGTAGGTTTTGATTGGTGAGGTGAAGCATGGCTGAGATGAAGATAGCAAACAAGGTTGGTGCGATGATGCAGCCCTGCTTGACACCAGTGTCAACTTTGAAGGGAGCCGTTTCAGAGCCGCCATTTCCAACTACCGTTGCAGCTAGTTGTCGTGCAACAGACGCAAGAGCTTCAGATACCTGTCTGGGTATCCGATTTTGGAGAGGGCACCCCACAGGGCAGTTCTGTTCACAGAAACAAAGGCCTTTGTAAGGTCAATTATGCTACGTATAGTGGCAGGTGTTGTTCCCGACATTTCTCTTGCAGTTGATGAATTGCAAAAATCATGTCCGATGTTCCCCTTGCTGGATGAAAGCCACACTGGGACTCTGGGAGGATCTCTTCTGAGAGCGGCAATAACCGGTTTGTCAAAATACGTGCCAGTATTTTTCCTGTTGAGGACAGGAGGGAGATGTCTCGGTAGTTGCCACAGTCTGCGTTATCTCCCTTCTTGAAGATGGTGACAATCAGGGCATCCCTGAGATTGGCTGGGATTTCCTGCTTATCCCAGATTTTACCAATGAGGCAGTGGATGTTGCAAAAGAGTTTTGGTCCACCTTACTTCAATATTTCTGCTGGTATCCCATCTAGTCCGGAAGCCTTGTTGTTACCCAGTTTCCTGATGGCATCCTGGACTTCATTTTCGGTGGGAGGATCACCCAAATGTTCCATGATGGGTCGCTGAGGAATCTGATTGATGGTTTCCATCTCCAATGTGGAGTTCTGATTCAGGAGCTCTTGGAAGTGTTCACGCCATCTGGAACTGATACCTAGATCGTCCTTGAGCAGGGTTTGTTCATCTTTAGAGCGGAGTGGGTTTAGGCCTCGATAGCTGGGCCCATAAACAGCCTTGGTAGCATTAAAGAATCCCCTGGTGTCCCCAGAGTCAGCAAGCTTCTGGATTTCCAGAGCCTTCTCCCTCCGCCATTGGTTTTTCATCTCTCACTCTGCTCTGAAGACGTGCCTTTGCCTTGGCATGGGCCTGCCTTTTGTCCCTGCAGTTGATGTCGCTCTGCCAAGAACAAAAAGCTGTTGTATTTCGATGTCGTTTTCATCGAACCAATCCTGGTGTTTCCTAGTTCTGTAGCCAATGGTTCCTTGCTGGTTTCAAGTAGTGTGGTCTTAAGAGCCTTCTAGTGTTCTTCCACATCCTCAGGATATTCTTTCGGGAGCCTCACAGACAGGGTGTTTTGTAGATGTTGCACCCTATCTTTGTCTCCAAGGCTATCAAAGTTAAATTTAGCGCAGAGCAGTCTCCTTTGTGTCCTTCTCTTCTGCCGCAGCTCGATGTTCATTGAGGAGCGGATGGGGCGATGGTCTGTCCAGCACTCGTCTATGCAAATCATGGCCCTGGTGATGTTAACATCCTTGCGATCTCTGGCCCTGACAATGACATAGTCTATGAGATGCCAGCTCTTTGATCTGGGATGCATCCAGTACTTTTTCAACCGGTTTCTCTGGCGGAAAACGGTGTTTGTTATCAGAAGATCATGTTCAGTACACGTTGACAGAAGAAGGACTCCGTTGGAGTTGACATTCCCAACACCTTCCTTACCAAGAGTGCCTTTCCAGGGCATGTAATCCTTGCCAACCCTGGCATTGAGGTCTTCGAGTAGGAGGATCTTATCTTCTTTCGGGATATCCGATAGAACCTGGTCTAAGGTTGCATAGAAGGTCTCCTTGTCTTCATCATGTGAGTCCAAGGTTAGTGCATGGGCACTCACAGCCGTTGCCATCTGATTGTTTGAGAGCCTCAGGCGTAGGGTCATGAGTCGCTCATTGATGCCTATTGGAGATTCGGAGATTTGGGAGATGAGCCGGTTTCTAATGGCAAATCCCACTCTGTGGATTCTGGGTTCATCAGCTGTTTTTCCCTTCCAGAAGAAAGTGTATCCTCCTTTCTCCTCCTTTAGTTGTCCCTCCTCAGCGAAGCGGGTCTCAGACAGGGCAGCAATGTCGATCTTGCACCTTTTCAGCTCCCTGGCAACGATCGTTGATCTTCTTTCCGGGCGATTGCTGGAGGCACTGTCCATAAGTGTTCTCACATTGGAAGCTCCAAAGTTCATTATTTTTCTTTTTGTTTTTTGACCACTATGAGGTGAACCCTCTGGACACAGTATTCCAGTCAGGTGGTAGGAGGCAGGCTATTTTTAGGGCACCTTTTATAGCCCATTGACGAGTAGGGTGAGCAGAGGGGATCCTAAATAGGGCTGCTCAGACGTGGGTGCTGCTGCCGAAATGCTCTCTCTGCCTCGGTCCGAGAGCAAGGCGGCTGGATCAGGCACCTACCGCCTATGTGCCAGTGCGTAGCTAGAAGCTCCCAGACTTCACTGTCCTGCACCTGTCACCATTTCCTTTTATAGTGGGGAAACTGGTGCACAAACAGTCACCACCCTCTCCTTGGCAAAGAGAAGGCCAGGGTCCAATGGCAGGGAGACCAAGTCAATTGGGGGCCCATCTTTGCTGCAGCCTTTTCTGCTTTTGTGACCGTTGTGGAGGTACTCTACATCCATCATCCGCTCACTCCGCTGTTGAGGTCTCTTTGACAAGGGGGAAGCGTAGTCTCCAACGTCACTTGCTTTTCTCTCTAGGTGTGCTCCCCTAGCCTTTTGTCTTCCCAGACTAACCCACAAGGCAGCGGGGCAGTGGTTGGGTGATGCCAGGGCGTGTCCACCAGGTGAGCCTGCGCATCACACCTCTGGAGACCACGTTTCCTTTGGGCCGCAGGGCCCAAGTTACCGTGTGTGGCCACATGGAGGCCTGACAGGAGTCTTGGTTAAGGAGAGGCTGTGTACTGACAGCAGAGGACTGACGCACAAGGCTGCTTCTCCGTTTACCACAAGGGCTAGCCAGCGGCAGTGTCTGGTTAGCAAGCAGGTGGGAAGTAGACATGCAACCTTCCCTCGAAATACTGCACAAGACGCATCAAAACACCCTGTAGGCTAGGCCCACAAAACACACACACATTAAATAGACTACAAGTGACAGCATTAATACATGACATTGTTTTATACATGAGACAACATGTGACAGCATGAATACATAACATTGTTTTACACATTACATAGACAACATGTGACAGCATGAATACATAAAATTGTTTTACACATTACATAGACAACATATGACACCATGAATAAGTAACATTGTTTCAAACATTATATACACATGACAGCATGAATACATAACAGTTTTACACATTAAATAGACAACATATGACAGCAGGATTACGTGACCTTGTTTCAAACATTATACAGAAATGACAGCATGAATACATAACAGTTTTACACATTTAATACACAACATAAGACAGCATGAACACATAAAATTGTCTACACATTACATAGACATGTGACAGCATGAACACCTAACATTGTTTACACAATAAATAGACTACATACGACAACATGAATACATAACATTGTTTTACACAATCAACATGAGACAGCATGAATACATAACATTGTTTTACACATTAAATAGAAAACATATGACAGCATGAATACAAAACTTTGTTTTACACATAAATACACATGACAGCATAAATACATAACATTTTCTGTACATTAAATAGACAACATATGACACTATGAATACGTAACATTGTTTCAAACATTATATAGACATGACAGCATGAATACATAACAGTTTTACACATTAAATAGACAACATATGAAAGCAGGAATACGTAACCTTGTTTCAAACATTATACAGACATTACAGCATTAAAACATAACAGTTTTACACATTAAATAGACAACAAATGACAGCATGAACACATACAATTGTCTATACATTAAATAGACGTGTGACAACATGAACACATAACATTGTTTACACAATAGACTACATACGACAACATGGATACGTAACATTGTTTTACACATTAAATACACATGACAGCATGAATACATAACATTGTTTTACACATTAAATAGACAACATGTGACAGCATGAATACATAACATTGTTTTACACATTGCATAGACAACATGTGACAGCATGAATACATAACATTGTTTTACACATTAAATAGACAACATGTGACAGTATTAATATGTAACATTGTTTACACATTAAATAGACAACGTGACAGTATGAATACGTAACATTGTTTTACACATAACATAGACAACATGTGACAGCATGAATACATAACATTATTTTACACATTTTATAGAAAACATGTGAAGCATGAATACAGAACATTGTTTTACACATTAAACAGACAATATGTGACAACATGAATACACAACATTTTTTTACACTTAAAATAGACTCCATATGACAGCATGAATACATGGCATTGTTTTACACATTAAATACACATGTGACAGCATGAAGACATAACATTGTTTTACACATTACATAGACAACATGTGACAGCATGAATACATAACATTGTTTTACACATTACATAGACAACATGTGACAGCATGAATACATAACATTGTTTTACACATTACATAGACAACATGTGACAGCATGAATACATAAAATTGTTTTACACATTACATAGACAACATATGACACCATGAATAAGTAACATTGTTTCAAACATTATATACACATGACAGCATGAATACATAACAGTTTTACACATTAAATAGACAACATATGACAGCAGGATTACGTGACGTTGTTTCAGACATTATACAGAAATGACAGCATGAATACATAACAGTTTTACACATTTAATACACAACATAAGACAGCATGAAAACATAAAATTGTCTACACATTACATAGACATGTGACAGCATGAACACCTAACATTGTTTACACAATAAATAGACTACATACGACAACATGGATACATAACATTGTTTTACACAATCAACATGAGACAGCATGAATACATAACATTGTTTTACACATTAAATAGAAAACATATGACAGCATGAATACAAAACTTTGTTTTACACATACATACACATGACAGCATAAATACATAACATTTTCTGTACATTAAATAGACAACATATGACACTATGAATACGTAACATTGTTTCAAACATTATATAGACATGACAGCATGAATACATAACAGTTTTACACATTAAATAGACAACATATGACAGCAGGAATACGTAACCTTGTTTCAAACATTATACAGACATTACAGCATTAATACATAACAGTTTTACACATTAAATAGACAACAAATGACAGCATGAACACATAAAATTGTCTACACATTAAATAGACGTGTGACAACATGAACACATAACATTGTTTACACAATAGACTACATACGACAACATGGATACGTAACATTGTTTTACACATTATATACACATGACAGCATGAATACATAACATTGTTTTACACATTAAATAGACAACATGTGACAGCATGAATACATAACATTGTTTTACACATTGCATAGACAACATGTGACAGCATGAATACATAACATTGTTTTACACATTAAATAGACAACATGTGACAGTATTAATACGTAACATTGTTTACACATTAAATAGACAACATGTGACAGTATGAATACGTAACATTGTTTTACACATTACATAGACAACATGTGACAGCATGAATACATAACATTGTTTTACACATTGCATAGACAACATGTGACAGCATGAATACATAACATTGTTTTACACATTAAATAGACAACATGTGACAGTATTAATACGTAACATTGTTTACACATTAAATAGACAACATGTGACAGTATGAATACGTAACATTGTTTTACACATTACATAGACAACATGTGACAGCATGAATACATAACATTGTTTTACACATTTTATAGAAAACATGTGAAGCATGAATACAGAACATTGTTTTACACATTAAACAGACATGTGACAACATGAGTACACAACAATGTTTTACACTTAAAATAGACTCCATATGACAGCATGAATACATGACATTGTTTTACACATTAAATACACATGTGACAGCATGAAAAAATAACATTGTTTTACACATTACATAGACAACATGTGACAGCATGAATACATAACATTGTTTTATACATTACATAGACATCATGTGACAGCATGAAAACATAACATTGTTTTACACATTACATAGACAACATGTGACAGCATGAATACATAACATTGTTTTACACATTACATAGACATCATGTGACAGCATGAAAACATAACATTGTTTTACACATTAAGTAGACAACATGAATAAAGAACATTATTTTACACATTAAATAGACAAGTGACAGCATGAATACAAAACATTGATTTACACATTAGACAACGAGTGACAGCATGAATAAGTAACATTGTTTTACACACTAGATAGACATCAAATGGCAGCATACATATTATCAATTATTGTTTTTATTTATATTCTCAATTATTTGTGTGTATATTTATTTAGAATAAAAACCAGCAGCTCATGTTTTAGTGGCCCTTGAATGTTTAATAAGATATCACTGATATCTTGTGATGTTGATGTTTTCCTCGGGAAACTCGCTAGTTTGGCATGTTTAGTGCTCAAATTGCAACCTTGTATTTTTCTGCCGGGGAATGTTTGGACAGGGTTAACTTATACAAATAATCCTTGTGGGATCCAGGTGACAATACAGCACAACAATTATTCACCACTGTGTATTCAACAACTGCAATGTCTGACCTACAATTTTAGTAAGCAATACTTCCACACTCTGACGCCTCCTTTTACACGCCACAGTAGGAAATATTGATTGGTGGACAACAATATTTTGTTGTATTTCTCTCTGGTGTGCTTTTGGATGATGACGGAGCCTCATTATCGTTTTATTGCTAATGATGCACAGATTAGATGTGGTCGGCTCATGTAAGCCATGGAGCGAGAGTCGCTCACTCGGGGGTTATCATTCAGTACAAGACCGTTACAATGGCATGTAGTCTCCGAATAGGGGTGTGTGTGTGTGTGTGTGTGTGCTACGCACACAGATGCCGATCAAGGATGCATATGTCATTATTGTTGTCTGGCTTTAGAGTCTTTCTCACAGAGATGTGACAAAAGTGACTCATTAATGTGACGAAAAGTGTGATTTTTCTCCGCCGCCACTCAAGTTCCAAGTAACTAACTTTTGATTTATTTGTTAAACACTACCATAACCGTATAGAGCAGGCCTGGGCAATTATTTTGACTCGGGGTCGCAAATTCAGGGAAAAACATGTATTTGGGAGCCGTTATATCTATCTATGTACATATACAAACCCTGTTTCCATATTAGTTGGGAAATTGTGTTAGATGTAAACATAAACGGAATACAATGATTGGCGAATCATTTTCAACCCAAATTCAATTGAATGCATTACAAAGACAAGATATTTGATGTTCAAACTCATAAACTTTATTTTTTTTGCAAATAATAATTAACTTAGAATTTCATGGCTGCAACACGCGCCAAAGTAGTTGGGAAAGGGCATGTTCAACACTGTGTTACATCACTTTTTCTTTTAACAACACTCAATAAACGTTTGGGAACTGAGGAAACTAATTGTTAAAGCGTTGAAAGTGGAATTCTTTCCCATTCTTGTTTTATGTAGAGCTTCAGTCGTTCAACAGTCCAGGGTCTCCGAGTTGTATTTTACGCTTCATAATGCGCCACACATTTTTGATGGGAGACAGGTCTGGACTGCAGGCGGGCCAGGAAAGTACCGGCACTTTTTTTTTACAAAGCCACGCTGTTGTAACACATGGTGAATGTGGCTTGGCATTGTCTTGCTGAAATAAGCAGGGGCGTCCATGAAAAAGACGGTGCTTAAATGGCAGCATATGTTGTTCCAAAACCTGTGTGTACCTTTCAGCATTAATGGTGCCTTCATAGATGTGTAAGTTACCCAATGCTTTGGGCATTAATGCACCCCCATACCATCACAGATGCTGGCTTTTGAACTTTGCGTCAATAACAGTCTGGATGGTTCGCTTTCCCTTTGGTCTGGATGACACAATGTCGAGTATTTCCCCCAAAAATTTGAAATGTGGACTCGTCAGACCACAGAACACTTTTCCACTTTGCATCAGTCCATTTTAGATGATCTCGAGCCCAGAGAAGCCGGCGGCGTTTCTGGATGTTGTTGATAAATGGCTTTCGCTTTGCATAGTAGAGCTTTATCTTAGAGGGGGGGGCGAGGGCACAGATTCGGTCACCACAGATGACGCGCTAGCTGTCCAAGGTCGGGACCCAGGGTGGACCACTCTCTGCATCAGTTGGGGACATCTCTGCGCTGCTGACCTGTTCACGCTCAATATTAACTCTTGCTGGACCCACTATGGACTGGACTCTCACTATTATGTTAGATCCACTACGGACTGGACTCTCACTATCATGTTGGATCCACTATGGACTGGACTGTCACTATTATGTTAGATCCACTACGGACTGGACTCTCACTATAATGTTGGATCCACTATGGAATGGACTGTCACTATTATGTTAGATCCACTATGGACTGGACTCTCATTATTATGTTAGATCCACTATGGACTGGACTCTCACTATTATGTTGGATCTACTATGGACTGGACTCTCACTATTATGTTAGATCCACTATGGACTGGACTCTCACTATTATGTTAGATCCACTATGGACTGGACTCTCACTATTATGTTAGATCAGTGGTTCTTAACCTGGGTTCGATCAAACCCTAGGGGTTCGGTGAGTCGGCCTCAGGGGGTCGGCAGAGCCTCCACCGCAGCGGTCAAGACACACCAGACTCATGAATTGATTAACGTGGACCCCGACTTAATTAAACAAGTTGAAAAACTTTTCCGGGTGTTTCCATTTAGTGGTCAATTGTACGGAATATGTACTGTACTGTGCAATCTACTAATAAAAGTCTCATTCAATCAATCAATCAATTAATTGTGCAAATAAAAACATCTCCCTATCGGCGTAGCTGTACTGCAAAGTTTAAATTTGAATGACAATAAATAGGAAGTCTAAGTATTATGGACACCCCCAAACAATGTTCCATCTAATTTTCCATCTGATTTGCAGGTGTGTAATTTGTTGTGAGTTCATGAACTGTGTTGGTTTTGTTCTTTGAACAAGGTGAAGTTCATGCACGGTTCATTTTGTGCACTAGTAAAAAAAAACATAACTTTTTGTCTTGATTTTCACAAAAAAATAACAACTTTATTTTTCACTAAAGAAGGTGAATGTGCATATGAAACTGGTGGAGTTCGGTACCGCCATCAAAGTTAAGGACCACTGTGTTAGATCCACTGGACTCTCACAGTATTATGCTGGATCCACTCGAAGTCCCCTCCAAGGTTTGTCACTGTTATCCCAATTGGTTGAGTTTTTTCTTGCCCCGATTTGTGATCTGAGCTAAGGATGTTGTTGTGGCTTGTGCAGCCCTTTGAGACACTTGTGATTTAGGGCTATATAAGTACACATTGATTGATTGATTGATTGATTGATTGATTGATTGATTGATTGAAGTGTCAATATACATATAGTAAAAGGATGAATTGGAATAATCTAGCCATCAAATTGAAACTCTGTCATCTTTCTTTTTTACAAAAATACTTAAGTAAAAGTTACAAGTATTTTGCGTTAAAACTACTCTGACAAGTACCATTTGTCTCAAAAGTCGATATTCTATTTGGACTACAGAGCACAATCAATTGTATGAAGGGATAGAAAAAAAACATGTCAACACTGAGATTGTAAGGCTGGCACGAGCCAAACTTGAAGGGTGACCCCAGGATGCAGAGACACATTTGATTATCAGGCAAAGGTTTGTGTTTTCCAGCTATGATATTTCCAAATTGAAACTAATATACGACACTGGCACTTACCATGCACCTCAAGATATTTCAAGACATCTTTTGATGATTATGGTTTCCAGTTTTTGAAAACCTCATAAAATGTTGGGGTTTTCAAAAAACTATAAGCTATCAAAATGATAATAAATGAAGGCTGGGGATATCTCACTTTGCATGTCATGAGTTAATATCACATTTTAGTTTCACATTTGAAGTTGAATTGTTGACATGAATGGACTTTTACACCATATTCTTCTTTTGTTAGTTTCACTTGTATTCAATAAAGAGATAGTGTAGCGAGGGAGTGCACAAGAAGCTAACACCTGTCGAGGTAGCAACGAGCACTAAATACAGAACAGGGCTGGCACATAAAGAATCCTTATTGGCAATCAGGAAAGAAGACAACAAGAGCGCTAGAATGGAAACAAAAGCACGCACAGGAACAACAATCACTGGTCATGACAGAGATGGCGTGAAAAAAATTTACTAGGAAAAAAAATAAAATTTGCAATCAAAATAAATGAGAATGAGGATTCTGCGTTTTATTCAAAGTTCCTTGAATAAAAGCTATTTGGCTCTAAAAGGGGGCTTCACGGTGGCAGAGGGGTTAGTGCGTCTGCCTCACAATACGAAGGTCCTGAGTAGTTTGGGGTTCAATCCCGGGCTCGGGGTCTTTCAATGTGGGGTTTGCATGTTCTCCCCGTGAATGCGTGGGTTCCCTCCGGGTACTCCGGATAGGTTGATTGGCAACACTAAACTGGCCCTAGTGTGTGAATGTGAGTGTGAATGTTGTCTGTCTATCTGTGATGGCCCTGCGATGAGGTGGCGACTTGTCCAGGGTGTACGCCGCCTTCTGCCCGACTGTAGCTGATAGGCACCAGTGCCCCCCGCTACCTCAAGGGAATAAGCGGTAGAAAATGGATGGATGGACAGATGGCTCCAAAAGTCACTGCCATGACCTTCAGTCCTGTTACTCACATAAGTCACTTTCAGCTCAGGAAGCTTGTGCAAATAAACATTTTAAGTACTTTAAATTGTGTATTTTTAGGTTTTGAGATGAAAAACAATGTGAGTTTATTTAGACCAGCGGTGTCCAAACTTGTGGCCCGCAGCAAATCTTTTGACGACCTGCAGCACATTCCAAAACACTTTGGCAAAAAACTAAAGGAGGAATAAAATATTGGTGTAAATAACAGGAAAAAGTCGAAATGTTGACAATAAAAACTATAGATGCAGCATGTTTTTTTTCTGAAGCCAATACCGATAACTTCTTACTTCTTAAGAACGATATCAATAACAAAGTTATTCGCACATGTTATTCTCTAAATGTAAATTGGAATATCATTTTTACCTTTCTTTGCAGCTGGCTTTAGGGCAGCTTCTTTAGTACAGCAGAACATTGTCACAGGTTTGATGTGTTGAAGTGTGATTCTTCTTCCTTCCTTTGTGGAATGTTTGCAAAAATGTCTTCCTTTGGAACAGTAAAGAAGTCCCAAACCATCAACGCCATGTTTGTTTCGAGTCTATGACACAAGAGCGCTTGATTTCCTCACCCTGACCCACCCACAGCACAGTTCCATTAATCTGGCCTATTTGGAGCTACACTATATTGCCAAAAATATTTGGCCACCTGCCTTGACTCACATATGAACTTGAAGTGCCATCCCATTCCTAATCCATAGGGTTCAAAATTATGTCGGCCTACCTCGTGCAGCTATAACATCTTCAACTCTTCTGGGAAGGCTGTCCACAAGCTTGCAGTGTGTGTTCATAGGAATTTTCGACCATTTTTCCAAAAGCGAATTGGTGAGGTCACACACTGATGTTAGTTGAGAAGGCCTGGCTTTCAGACTCCTTTCTAATTCATCCCAAAGGTGTTCTATCGTGTTCAGATCAGGACTCTGTGCAGGCCAGTCAAGTTCATCCACACGACCACACCAGACTCTGTCATCCATGTCTTTATGGACCTAGCTTTGTGCACTGGTGCACAGTCATGTTGGAAGAGAAAAGGGCCCACTCCAAACTGTTCCCACGAGGTTGGGAGCATGGAATCATCCAAAATGTTTTGGTTACCTGGAGCATTCAAAGTCCCTTTCACTGGAAACCCAACTCCTGTAAAAACATCCCCACACCATAACTCCTTCTCCACCAAATTTCACACACAGCACACAATGCAGTCCGAAATTTACCGTTCTCTTGACAATCTTTAAACCCAGACTCGTTCATCAGATTTCCAGATGGAAAAGCAGGATTCATCACTCCAGAGAACTCAACGCTTTGCATCAGACTTGATGATGTATGGCCTAGATGCAGCTGCTCGGCCATGGAAACCCATTCCATGAAGCCCTCTGCGTACTGTACGTGGGCTAATTGGAATGTCACATGAAGTTTGGAGCTCTGTAGCAACTGACAGTGCAGAAAGTCAGCGACTTCTTTGCACTATGTGCTTCAGCATCCGCTTACCTCTCTGTCAGTTTACGTGGCCTACCAGTTGGTGGCTGAGTTGCTGTTGTTCCCAAACTCTTCCATTTACTAATAATAAAGCCAACAGTTGACTTTGGAATAATTAGGAGCGAGGGACATTTCACCATTGGATTTGTTGCACAGGTGGCATCCTATGACAGTTCCACGCTGGAAATCACTGAGCTGCTGAGAGCAACCCATTCTTTCACAAATTTTTGTAACAACAGCCAGCGTGCCTAAATGCTTGATTTTATATACCTGTGGCCAGGCCAAGTGATTAGGACACCTGATTCTGATCATTTGGATGGGTGGCCAAATAATACGACATGGTCTAGCTCCATCCTATCTTGCCGATTGTATTGTACCATATGTCCCGGCAAGATATCTGCGTTCAAAAGACTCCGGCTTATTAGTGATTCCTAAAGCCCCAAAAAAGTCTGCGGGCTACTGAGCGTTCGGGCTCCAGTACTCTGGAATGCCCTCCCGGTAACAGTTTGAGATGCTACCTCAGTAGAGGCATTTAAGTCTCACCTTAAAACTCATTTGTATACTCTAGCCTTTAAATAGACCTCCTTTTTAGACCAGTTGATCTGCCGCTTCTTTTCTTTTTCTCCTCTGTCCCCACCTCCCTTGTGGAGGGGGTCCGGTCCGATGACCATGGATGAAGTACTGACTGTCCAGAGTCGAGACCCAGGATGGACCGCTCGTCGGGACCCAGGATGGACCGCTCGCCTATGTATCGGTTGGGGACATCTCTACGCTGCTGATCCGTCTCCACTTGGGATGGTTTCCTGTGGATGGGACTCTCGCTGCTGTCTTGGATCCGCTTTGAACTGAACTCTCGCGGCTGTATTGGAGCCACTATGGATTGAACTTTCACAGTATCATGTTAGACCCGCTCGACATCCATTGCTTTCGGTCCCCTAGAGGGGAGGGGGGGTTGCCCACATTTGAGGTCCTCTCCAAGGTTTCTCATAGTCATTATTGTCACAGGCGTCCCACTGGGTGTGAGTTTTCCTTGCCCTTATGTGGGTTCTTCTGAGGATGTTGTAGTCGTAATGGTTTGTACAGTCCTTTGAGACATTTGTGATTTAGGGCTATATAAATAAACATTGATTGATTGATTGAATATAGTGCTTTGGGAGGGGTTGTGGCCGGCGGACCTGCAGCGAAGCGGGGTGTGCCAGGACCGGCTATGAGATCAGCGACAGGTGCGTAGATGGCCCACCTGAGCGCATTTATCTAATCACCTGTCGCTCTGCTAAAGGCAGCAGCCGGGAAAGAGAAGGCAGTTGAAGCATGAGCAAGACAGAAGACATTTATTGAAAAATAAATCATTTTTCTGAACCAAGCACGCCGCTGTCCTGTCAGTAATTGGTGGTCCGAAGAACCCAGAAGCGCAAGACGTAAACAAATGCATTTCTTTTTGTCGACATGCAGGCCGTTGAATGAATGAATGTCATATTGGCTTAGAAAACGAAATGGTGAAGACGGCCCCATTATCCTTTGATCTTTCAATTCCTACTGAAATGAGATTTTCTTATTTAAACGGGGATAGCAGGTCCATTCTATGTGTCATACTTGATCATTTCGCGATATTGCCATATTTTTTCTGAAAGGATTTAGTAGAGAACATCCACGATAAAGTTCGCAACTGGAAAAAAGCCCTGCCTCTACCGGAAGTAGCAGACGATGACGTCGCACGTGTGATGGCTCCTCACAAATTCACATTATTTTTAATGGGAGCCTCCAACAAAAAGTGCTATTCGGACCCAGAAAACTACAATTTCCCCATTAATTTGAGCGAGGATGAAAGATTCGTGTTTGAGGATATTGATAGCGATGGACTAGAAAAAAAAAAAGATTAAAAAAAATAACTAAAAAAAAAAAACGCGATTGCATTGGGACGGATGCCGATGTTTTTAGAGACATTTACTAGGATAATTCTGGGAAATCCCTTATATTTCTTTTATGTTGCTAGTGTTTTAGTGAGTTAAATAATACCTGATAGTCGGAAGGGTGTCTCCACGGGTGTCTTGACGCGCAGTGTCTCAGGGGAGTCGACGGCAGCTAAGGACAGCACAAGCTCAGCCTTTCTCCGGTAAGAACTGACTTTTTAACCACAATTTTCTCACCGAAACCTGCTGGTTGACATTTGGTAGGGATCCATGTTGGCTTGACCGCGCTCTGATCCATAGAAAAGTTTCACCTCCAGGAATTTTTAACAAGGAATCACCGTGTGTTTGTGTGGCTAAAGGCTAAAGCTTCCCAACTCCAGCTTTCTCCAATATTAATTGAACAAATTGCAAAATATTCAGCAATACAGATGTCCAAAATACTGTGTAATTATGCCGTTAAAGCAGACGACTTTTAGCTGTGTGTGTGTGCAGCGCTCGTATTCCTAACAGCCCGTGACGTCTTGCGTACAAGTCATCATTACACAACGTTTTCAAGACGAAACTCCCGGGAAATTTAAAATTGTAATTTAGTAAACTAGAAAGGCCTTATTGGCATGTGTTGCAATGTTAATATTTCATCATTGATATATAAACTATCAGACTGCGTGGTGGGTAGTAGTGGGTTTCAGTAGGCCTTTCAAAGTCCGACCCTCAGTGAGAAAAGTTACTTGACCTCGTTTTCCTTCGATAAGATTTGAAGACATGTTGACGCCTCATGTGCATGAATGCACTTTGTAAAAACACCTGCACAGGTGCGGAGGATGCATCGTGTTTAACAAGGTTGAGTGAACTCCCACTCAGGTGTCACTCCAATGTTCAGACCAAGCATCAGGTGACCCCCGTCAACGTTCAGCCATCTTCACATGTTCCCACACTGACTCAGGCCCGAAATCAAAAAAAGGTGCCGGGCTCATTGACGCCACTTCCTGAAGAGGTCTGCAAAGTCTCATTCCTGCTGGTACTCGTCACCATCGGGTCCCGCCATTTTGCGCACTCGCGTCTCATCCCTCATCCTGTGTGACACAAAAGGCGCTCGCGACATCCTCCGCGCGACTTAAGGAGGTGAAAAGCGACTTTGCCTGCCGATTACACGGCTGGGAAGCGGACGTACATAAAAGGCCGATGAATGGGAGGTAAATGAAGCGCATCCTATTTGGGTTGTGGTGTTAAATGTGCGCCGTGGAGTTCTGCGTATTCACATTTAGACCTTTTGTTCCTGCCTCCTCTTCTATCTGCTGGGAGGAGCTTCACTGTATTAGAAAATGAAGCCACTGATTGAGTCAAAAAGAGCATCTGAGGAGCATCTTTAGGTGTGAAGTGCATATTCGCGTCACTCTTTTTGGAACTTTGCATGGAAGAAACCCGATATGATTGCCATCTGGAAGCACAACACAATTTATTTCTCTCCTGCACAACAATGTGCTGCTGAGGACTTAGTCAAGCGTGTCCTCCTGACAACCACTGGACATTTGGATTTCTCTAAAGCAGTGGTTCTCAATCTTGTTGGAGGTACCGTACTCCACCAGTTTTATATGCGCATTCTGCGAACCCATCTTTAGTGAAATATATATATATATATATTTTTTTTAAATTCAAGACAAAGTTATATGTTTTTGGTAACACTGTAGTATGTGGAACACATTCTAAGTAACAAAGACTTAATCAGAGTTATTCGGACACGAGGGGAACATATTTTAAAGGGGAACATTATCACAATTTCAAAAAGGTTAAAAACAATAAAAATGAGTTCCCAGTGGCTTGTTTTATTTTTCAAATTTTTTTTTCAAAATTTTACACCTCCCGGAATATCCCTAAAAAAAGCTTTAGAGTTCTTGATTTTCGCTATTTGCGATGCGACTGTCCATTTCCCTGTGACGTCATACAGTGCTGCCAATACAAACAACATGGCGGTTACCACAGCAAGATATAGCGACATTAGCTCGGATTCAGACTCGGATTTCAGCGGTTTAAGCGATTCAACAGATTACGCATGTATTGAAACGGATGGTCGGAGTATGGAGGCAGATAGCGAAAACAGAATTGAATAAGAAACTGAAGCTATTGAGCGAATAGCTATTGACGCTTTCTGGCCATAGCATGGGTGTACCTAATGAAGTGGCCCATAGCATGGCTGCCTTATTAGCATCGCCGGTAAAATGTGCGGACCAAACAATCAGGACTTTCGCATCTTGTGACACTGGAGCAACTTAAATATGTCGATTGGTAAGTGTTTGTTTCGCATTAAATGTGGGTATCTAGTTTCAAATGTACATACAGCTAGCGTAAATAGCATGGTAGCATCGATTAGCATAGCATGTTAGCATCGATTAGCTGGCAGTCATGCCGTGACCAAATATGTCTGATTAGCACATACGTCAACAACATCAACAAAACTCGCCTTTTTGATTTCGTTGACTTAATCGTTGAAAATGCATCTGCAGGTTATCCATACATCTCTGTGCCATGTCTGCCTTAGCATCGCCGGTAAAATGTGCAGACATTCTGGCAAATTCAATGGGGGGTCTGGCGGCAGATTTCTTGCCAGTGGTGCAACTTGAATCCCTCCCTGTTAGTGTTGTTACACCCTCCGACAACACACCGACGAGGCATGATGTCTCGAAGGTTCCAAAAAATAGTCGAAAAAACGGAAAATAACAGAGCTGAGACCCGGTGTTTGTAATGTATTGAAAATTAAAATGCCGGCTGTATTACCTCGGTGACGTCACGTTCTGACGTCATCGCTACAAGACCGATAAACAGAAAGGCGTTTAATTCGCCAAAATTCACCCATTTTAGAGTTCGGAAATCGGATAAAAAAATACATGGTCTTTTTTCTGCAACATCAAGGTATATATTGACGCTTGCATAGGTTTGGTGATAATGTTCCCCTTTAAGTAACAAACTGTCATAACGTGGACTGTGGTGGCGTTTGTTTTCCCGGAACGCAAAGGAAGGTGACGGGACATGGCGTGAAGGTAAATACAGATTTTAATTTATCTATATAAAAAAGTGCAAACTAAAAGCGCGCACAAGGCGGAGAACAAACTTGGCTAAAAAAACAAAAACTACCACAAAGGCAGAAAACTTAGGACATGAAAAACTTGCTAACTGTGACTTGAATAAACAAAACTTACGTGCAGGGCGTGAAGCATGAACTATGGCATGAAGAGAATGAACAGAGCATGGAACAACAACAATGACGCCAGGCCGACTGCCTGGCAACTACAAGCTCAAATAATAGTGACGTGGTTAACACAGGTGCGTGACTCCTAATCAAATCAGGTGCGTGAGTCCAAATGAATCAGGTGAACTAATGGTTGTCATGGTGACAAAACAAACAGGAGTGCACAATGAGTCCAAAACCAAACAGAACGTGACCACAAAACATGACACAAAGAGTTAATTTAGAGTTATTTGGACACTCGGGGAACATACAGTATTCTAAGTAATAAAGACTTAATTTGGAGTTATTTGTTTAGGGTTAGGGTCAGGGTTATACAAACCCCGTTTCCATATGAGTTGGGAAATTGTGTTAGATGTAAATATAAACGGAATACAATGATTTGCAAATCATTTTCAACCCATATTCAATTGAATGCACTACAAAGAAAACATATTTGATGTTTAAACTGATAAACATTTTTTTTTTGTAAATAATCATTAACTTTAGAAGTTGATGCCAGCAACACGTGACAAAGAAGTTGGGAAAGGTGGCAATAAATACTGATAAAGTTGATGAAGGCTCATCAAACACTTATTTGGAACAGCCCACAGGTTTGCAGGCTAATTGGGAACAGGTGGGTGCCATGATTGGGTATAAAAACAGCTTCCCAAAAAATGCTCAGTCTTTCACAAGAAAGAATGGGACGAGGTTGTCATGATCTGCTGCTCGGATCATGTCATATTCTGGTTTTGTTTTGTTTTTGTATCACATCCTGTTTGGTATTTGTCTTCCTTTGTTCCTGGTGGCACTTCCTTTTTGTTTCCGGTGCCATAGTCATGCATTAGTGACACCTGTCTCTTGTTTTTTACACGCACCTGCCTCGTGAATATCATCTTATTTAAGCCTGCCCTTTCTGTTCATTCGCTCTTGCATCCTACTAATTTCTGTTCCATGCAACAGGTGATGATGCTGATTCCCGTTTGTGGTAAAGAACTGTTTTGTACTTGCTGGCTTCCACGCTATTCCTTTGTTTGTTCCCTAGCTCACATGCTAGCACTTCCAGTTCTTTCTAGCTCCCATGCTAGTTCTGTTTGTTTTGCCTTTAGTGCCTTGTGCAAGTGTTTATGTTCCTAGTCTATGTTTTGTAGTATAAATAAATATTCGTTTCTTACCTTCACGCTGTGTCCAATCCGACTGCATCATAGAGAGAACGAACCCGCACCACGATGCCAGCTAACCGTCACAGAGGTACACCCCTTTGTCCACAACTGCTTGAGCAAATACAAAACCCGTTTCCATTTAAATTGGGAAATTGTGTTAGATGTAAATATAAATGGAATAAAATGATTTGCAAATCATTTTCAACCCATATTCAGTTGAATATGCTACAAAGACAGCATTTTAGATGTTCAAACTGATCAACACTTTTTTGTTTGCAAATAATCATTAACTTCAGAATTTGATGCCAGCAGCACATGACAAAGAAGTTGGGAGAGGTGGCAATAAATACTGGTAAAGTTGAGGAATGCTCATCAAACACTTATTTGGAACATCCCACATGTGTGCAGGCTAATTGGGACCAGGTGGGTGCCATGATTGGGTATAAAAACAGCTTCCATGAGATGCTAAGTAATTCACAAACAAGGATGGGGCGAGGGTCACCACTTTGTAAGCAAATTGTCAAACAGTTTTAGAAAAACATTTCTCAACTTGCTATTGCAAGGAATTTAAGGATTTTACCACTTACGGTCCTTAAAATCATCAAAAGGTTCAGATAATCTGGAGAAATCACTGCACATAAGCGATGATATTACGGACCTTTGATCCCTCAGGCGGTATTGCATCAAAAACCGACATCAATGTGTAAAGGATATCACCACATGGGCTCAGGAACACTTCATAAAACCACTGTCAGTAACTACAGTTGGTTGCTACATCTGTAAGTGCAAGTTAAAACTCGACTATGGAAAGCAAAACGCATTTATCAACAATACCCAGAAACACCGCCGGCTTCTCTGGGCCCGAGATCATCTATGATGGACTGATGCAAAGTGTTCTGTGGTCTGACGAGTCCACATTTCAAATTATATTTGGAAACTATGGACGTGGTGTCCTCCGGAACAAAGAGGAAAATCACCATCCGGATTGTTATGGGCGCAAAGATAAAAAAACTGCATCTGTGATGGTATGGGGGTGCATTTGTGCCCAAGGTATGGGTAACTTACACATCTTTGAAGGCACCATTAATGCTGAATGGTCCACACAGGTTTTGGAGCAACATATGTTGTCATCCAAGCAATGTTATCATGGACGCCCCTGTTTATTTCAGCAAGACAATGCTAAGCTATGTGTTACAACAGCGTGGCTTCGTAGTAAAAGAGTGCAGGTACTTTACCGGCCCGCCTGCAGTCCAGACTTGTCTCTCATCGAAAATGTGTGGTGCATTATCAAGCGTAAAATACAACAACAGAGACTGAAGCTCTACATAAAACAAGAATGGGAAAAAATTCCACTTTCAAAGCTTCAAGAATTAGTTTCCTCAGTTCCCAAACGTTTATTGAGTGTCGTTAAAAGAAAAGGTGATGTAACACAGTGGTGAACATGCCCTTTCCCAAATACTTTGGCACGTGTTGCAGCCATGAAATTCTAAGTTAATTATTATTTGAAAAAAAAAAAAAAGTTTATGAGTTTGAACAATAAATATGTTGTCTTTGTAGTGCATTCAACTGAGTATAGGTTGAAAAGGATGTGCAAATCATTGTATTCCGTTTATATTT
This sequence comes from Nerophis ophidion, assembly GCF_033978795.1. Lineage (NCBI taxonomy): Eukaryota > Metazoa > Chordata > Actinopteri > Syngnathiformes > Syngnathidae > Nerophis > Nerophis ophidion. The sequence continues at coordinate 27,242,108 of NC_084631.1, read as the reverse complement.
ACATCTAACACAATTTCCCAACTCATATGGAAACGGGGTTTGTAATAAGACCATGCCGAGTATGGCATTAATAAGTACTTGTCATGATCCGTGGTCCGGATCATGTTTTGTTTAGTTATGTTCTGTTAAGCAGCACGGTGGGACAGAGGGGTTAGTGCGTCTGCCTCACAATACGAAGGTCCTGAGTAGTCCTGGGTTCAATTCCGGGCTCGGGATCTTTCTGTGTGGAGTTTGCATGTTCTCCCTGTGACTGTGTGGGTTCCCTTCAGGTACTCATGCTTCCTCCCACCTCCAAAGACATGCACCTGGGGATAGGTTGATTGGCAACACTAAATTGGCCCTAGTGTGTGAATGTGAGTGTGAATGTTGTCTGTCTATCTGTGTGGGCCCTGCGATGAGGTTGCGACTTGTCCAGGATGTACCCCGCCTTCCGCCCGATTGTAGCTGAGATAGGCACCAGCGCCCCCCCGTGACCCCAAAAGAGACAAGCTGTAGAAAATTGATGGATGGATGTTCTGTTAGTTTTGGACTCCCTTAGTTTCTGTTTTGTGCACTGTGGGTGTTTGTTTTGGTTACCATGGGTACTAATTGGTTTCACCTGCTTCTGATTAGTGCTTGGCACGTTCACCTGCTGTTGAGCACTATTCAGAGAGCTATTTATTCACGTTGCTCGCCACAATCTGTCTGGCTTCATTGTTTGCAGTACTCAACTGTTACGTTGGTTATTCCTGTTTTCAATTACTGTGCTAAGTTGTTGCCTGAGCTTCCCGTGCGTTTGGCACGATTTTCTTTTGTTTGTTTCTGTCTTTTGGTACGGTGTATGATTCATGATTAATAAATAATTTCCTACCTTCACGTTTTCGTCCGGAGTTGTCCGTTTTGCATCTGGAGGAACGACCCCACATAGAGATGCGACCCTCACGTGACAGTCCTTAATAATGACTAGTTAAGAGCCAATGTTACCAATTTGCATGTCAATAAGCAAATAATTAAAGGCCTACTGAAATTAGATTTTCCTATTTAAACGGGGATAGCAGGTCCATTTTGTGTGTCATACTTGATCATTTCGCGATATTGACATATTTTTGCTGAAAGGGTTTAGTAGAGAACATCCACGATAAAGTTCGCAACTTTCGGTGCTAAGAGAAAAGCCCTGCCTCTACCGGAAGTCGCAGACGATGACGTCACATTTTGATGGCTCCTCACATATTCACATTGTTTTAATGGGAGCCTCCAACAAAAAGTGCTATTCGGACAGAGAAAACGACAATTTCCCCATTAATTTGAGCGAGGATGAAAGATTTGTGTTTGAGGATATTGATAGCGACGGACTTGAAAAAAAAAAAAAAAACGAGTTTACAAAGAAAACGCAAATGCATTGGGACGGATTCCGATGTTTTTAGACACATTTACTATGTTAATTCTGGGAAATCCCTTATCTTTCTATTGTGTTGCTAGTGTTTTAGTGAGTTCAATAGTACCTGATAGTCGGAAGGGTGTCTCCACGGGTGTTTGACGCGCAGTGTCTCAGGGGAGTCGACGGCAGCTATGGACGGCACAAGCTCAGCTTTTCTTAGGTAAGAACTGATTTTTTTAACCACAATTTTATCACCGAAACCTGCTGGTTGACATTTGGTAGGGATCCATGTTGGCTTGACCACGCTCTGATCCATTGGAAAGTTTCACCTCCAGGATATTTAAAAAATGAATCACCATGTGTTTGTGTGGCTGAAGGCTAAAGCTTCCCAACTCCATCTTTCTACTGTGACTTCTCCAATATTAATTGAACAAATTGCAAAAGATTCAGCAACACAGATCTCGAAAATACTGTGTAATTATGCCGTTAAAGCAGACGACTTTTAGCTGTGTGTGTTTGCAGCGCTCATATTCCTAACAGCCAGTGACGTCTTGCGTACACGTCATCATTACACGACGTTTCAAAGACGAAACTCCCGGGAAATTTAAAACTGTAATTTAGTAATTTAAAAAGGCCGTATTTGCATGTGTTGCAATGTTAATACTTCATCATTGATGTATAAACTACCAGACTGCGTGGTCGGTAGTAGTGGGTTTCAGTAGGCCTTTGATGATGAATATGTTCCCCATACTAAAGTGTTTTACTGGTGCACAAAATGAACCGTGCATGAACATCACCTTGTTCAAACAACAAAACCAACACAGTGCATAAACTCACAACAAATTACACACATGCAAATCAGTCAGCTGTTGCCGTATCCGTAATACGCCGATAGGGAGAAGTTTGTATTTACACGAGGAGTCGGGTGTGTTTGCACCTCCGCCGAACCCCTTAGGCCGACTCACCTAACCCTAGGGTTCGATTGAACCAAGGTTAAGAACCACTGCTCTAAAGATATGTTGGTTCCCGAGATGTAAATGTGTACACAATTTAGAACTGGGAACCAAGGAGCGTGTTCTGTTTGTCTCCAACCTTTTTCCTTCTGAGAGCTACTTTTTTACAAAATGAAAACTCATATTTTTAACGTTTATTGAAACGAGCGGAACCGCCAACATGTGTTTCTCATGTCAATGCAATGTTGGGCCGTCAGGGCCAGCAAGGCCTTCTCTGCTGGCCCAACATAACCAGAAATCATCATCAAAATTAAAGATTGAAGTCATTTTTAATCTAGTTTCCCTAAATATCTTAAAGTATTCATATTCTCTTCATGTCATAATATGATCCTTCCAATGCTGATGTTTTTAGTTTATAGTTTGTGTCCAATCAGTATTCAGCTAGCTTATGTTGCCATGCTGTACCAAATCTGCCCAGAGCATTCAGAATCAACAAAATTATCGGTATCGGTTTCAAAAAGTTAAATTTATGACTTTTTAAAATGCCGCTGTGCCGCGTACACTTCATCATTCCGCCACGTTTTCAACAAGGAACTCCGCGGAAATTTAAAATTGCAATTTAGGAAACTAAAAAGGCCGTATTGGCATGTGTTGCAATGTTATTATTTCATCATAGATATATAAACCATCAGACTGCGTGGTGGGTAGTAGTGGGTTTCAGTAGGCCTTTAACATTAGCTGGTCGTTACCGTATGAATTGATATATGTAGGCTATTACTTTTATATTTATATTGTTCTATTGACAAATTATGTACTGAAAACTTGACCACCAAAAAAAGACTTTGATCACCAAAAACCCCGCTACGGAAACCGGATGTAAACAAAATATTCGCCATTGTCTGGAGCGTTGTCAGCATGTCTGTGACGTCGATGTGATTTTTATATATATTGCAGATATACCCGCGGAGGGCAATCGACAAAATGTGTAAATATTAAGAGGAGACTGGTGGCTTTTAAGAAGAGAAAGTCCAACTAGCGCAACAGTGCCAAACAAGTGTGAAGTTGTAGTCGCTGCAACCTCTTTTGTCAGGGACATGGAGGGACAGAGGTAAGGTTTCTAAACACGACTACATTCTATAACACCAGAAGAAGAGACTAGATTTATGGCTAGTTATTTTAATAAAACCACTCATTAAAACTCTGTAGACGCCTTAAAAAAATCTCAACAAAGTACATCGTACAAAAAGCAGCAACAATTGAAAATATTGCAAAACAATAAAAACATATGTTAATACAATTAATAATAAAAACTGATTTGTTATAAATGTATGAACCCACTTTTTAGCCTTTTTAAAGAAAATCATATCATAGCAAATTACTCAATGACATTATGTTGACAACGCCCATAATCACACCCCCACTGCTACAGGTATCTTGGCAGTTTAGGGGAAATGATTACTCACAGTACAAAACTCCTGCAGTCCTGGGTTCAATCCCAGGCTCGGGATCTTTCTGTGTGGAGTTTGCATGTTCTCCCCGTGAATGCGTGGGTTCCCTCTGGGTACTCCGGCTTCCTCCGACTTCCAAAGACATGCACCTGGGAATAGGTTGATTGGCAACACTAAATTGGCCCTAGTGTGTGAATGTTGTCTGTCTATCTGTGTTGGCCTTGCGATAAGGTGGCGACTTGTCCAGGGTGTACGCCGCCTTCCGCCCGATTGTAGCTGAGATAGGCGCCAGCACCCCCCGCGACCCCAAAAGGGAATAAGCCAGGGGTAGGGAACCTATGGCTCTAGAGCCAGATTTGGCTCTTTTGATGACTGCATCTGGCTCTCGGATAAATCTGAACTGACATTGCTTAACACGATAAGAAATGAATAATTCCACATGTAATCACAGTGTTAAAAATAACGCTCAAAATATAAAACATTCTCATGCTTTTGTATTTTCAAGAAGTTGCGTTAATTGTAAGAAGTAATTTATTTATTATCGGTTAGTGTGGGGCTTGCCCTCCTGGGGGTTCTTCAGATCACCGAGAACCGACATGAGAGCCTGTTTCAGGGTTACAATATTGTTTTATTTTTGAATAAGTCTCTCAGTTGCTTTCCAGCAATTGTCTTTTTCTTTTTCATCCTTACTCGCGCTCTGGCTCCAGCCCCAACCCCGTCTCTCCTCCTGGTTGCCGCTTATAACAGAGCGACAGGTGATTAGATAACAAGGCCCAGGTGGGCCATCTACGCGGATTGAGGCCGGTCCTGGCAACACCCCGATTCGCTGCAGGCCCGCAGGCCACGCCCCCTCCACAGTTAACTTCAGAATAACAATGTTATTACAAAGAATAAGAGACCTATTATACTCTAGAAATGCCGGTCTTACTTAAAAATACACGTGTTTAGTTGTGTACAGTGTTAAAAAAAATATTAAATGTCTCTTAGGGAAATACATTTTAAAATATTTGGCTTCTTGGCTCTCTCAGCCAAAAAGGTTCCCGACCCCTGGAATAAGCGGTAGAAAAATGGATGGATATACTTGCAAATGAGACACACCAGTATAAGAAAACAAGATGACTCCTGTGTTAGATGTTGAATTGAAAAAAATGTAATCACATTTATTAATACATTTGAACACAAACACAAGTGCCAAAACTGGTATTGTTGATGAGAAGGTGAAAACCGATATTAAATTCAAGAAGTAACTTGTATTTCATTCCTCGTTTTACATTTGTCCCTCGTTTATTGCAATTGGTTCCAGGCCTGACTGTGGTAAACACATTTCCGCAATGTACAATTATTATTATTACAACGCATATTTTCAAAGTTCGAGCGTAAAAACCTTTCTTAAAAAGATAATAACAACTGTAGATTACTGTACTCACCGCTAGCTTGGAGGATGCTCCGAGCGTCATGGCTATGGCCTCCACTACAACACGGCTTTTACATGGAAATACTTTGTCACATCCTGGCGAAATCCTCTAAGTTAGAACTGGACTTCCATGTGCTGAAAAGTTGTTCTGCCAAAAGTCAGTCAACTTGACAGTCGCCACTACGACTATTAGCCGTGTTGTTAGCATTTTACCTGCTCGACATCCATTGCTTTCGGTCCCCTAGAGGGGGGGGGCTGCCCACATTTGAGGTCCTCTCCAAGGTTTCTCATAGTCAGCATTGTCACTGGCCTCCCACTGGGTGTGAATTCTCCCTGCCCACTGGGTGTGAGTTTTCCTTGCCATTATGTGGGTTCTTCCGAGGATGTCGTAGTCGTAGTGGTTTGTACAGTCCTTTGAGACATTTGTGATTTAGATTGATTGATTGATTGATTGATACTTTTATTAGTAGATTGCACAGTACAGTACATATTCCGTACAATTGACCACTAAATGGTAACACCCGAATAAGTTTTTCAACTTGTTTAAGTCGGGGTCCACGTTAATCAATTCATGGTAATGAAGGGCTATATAAATAAACATTGATTGATTGATTCTGTGTCATTCAGTATATTGTTCACGCCAAAGACTCACCAACGTGACGTGGCGCTGATGATGTCCAAGATGAATTGCATCAACAGAGTTCATCTCCACTTAGCATTGCCTGACATTCCTTACAGCTGATAGCCCTCTGGCTAGATAGCATATAAGTGGCGCGACGGTACTGCTACGTCTCGTCTTTGGACATCACTCAAGTCGCAGGCTAACATAAGTGGAGATGTGTTATTGATGAGGCAGGTGTTGAAGACGAAGCACATTAAAAAAGTTGTTCTGCCAACTTGATTGTCGCAATAAAGATACAGGAGCACCAGGAGTAGCTGCCAGGTTGTTGTTAGCATTGTTCGCGTAGATCAGGGGTCACCAACCTTTTTGAAACCAAGAGCTACTTTTTGGGTACGGATTAATGCGAAGGGCTACCAGTTTGATACACACTTAAATAAATTGCCAGAACTAGCCAATTTGCTCAATTTACCTTGAATAAATAAATCTATATATTTTAAAAAAAATGGGTATTTTTGTCCGTCATTCCGTCGTACTTTTTTTTTCCTTTTACGGAAGGTATTTTGTAGAGAATAAATGATGAAAAAAAACACTAAATTGAACGATCTAAAAGAGGAGAAAAGTTTGAAGAAATATTTCACAAATATTCTTTGTTGAATAAACAGAAGCTAAAATGAGGAATTAAACTAACATTCATTTATTATTCTTTACAATAAAAAAAAAAATACTTGAACATTGATTTATATTGTCAGGAAAGAAGAGGAAGGAATTTAAAAGGTAAAAAAGTATATGTGTTTAAATATCCTAAAATGATTTTTAAGGTTGTATTTTTTGTCTAAAATTGTCTTTTTGAAAGTTATAAGAAGCAAAGTAAAAAAAATAAATGAATTTATTCAAACAAACGAAGACCAAGTCTTTAAAATATTTTCTTGGATTTTCAAATTCTGTTTGAATGTTGTCTCTCTTAGAATAAAAAATGTCGAGCAAAGCGGGACCAGCTTGCTAGTAAATAAAAATAAAAAAAAAAAAAAAAGAAATAGAGGCAGCTCACTGGTAAGTGCTTCTATTTGAGCTATTTTTAGAGCAGGCCAGCGGGCGACTCATCTGGTCCTTACGGGCTACCTGGTACCCGCGGGCATCGCGTTGGTGACCCGTGGCGTAGATTATACTTTGGCGTATTCTACATTGTGTTCTGAACCATGAACTAAAATGATCGTCTAAGACCTGGGCAAATTAAGGCCCGGCAGCCACATGCGGCCCGTTAAGCTTTTCAATCTGGCCTGCCGGATATTCCCAAAGATTTTTTTTTACATCTTTAAGATGGAAACTGTAGCTGCCATTATGATGTCCAAAGATGTTTTACAAATTACCGTAAGTCTTGAACTATACAAAGTATTTCAATGGTTGGAATCTGTGCTTTTGCATGATATACTAGTTACTATGGTAATCTAATTAGTTACTATGGTCATCTAATCAGTTACTCTGGTCATATAATCAGTTACTATGGTAACCTAAGTCACAACAGCTCAGACGAGGTACCAAGCAGTGTGGGTGGGGAGCGTTTCCACAGATTGTTTCCAGAGCGGCCAGCCTGAAATGCGGGTATCAGAGACGGACGGGGAAGGAGATTTCTACAAAAAACTTCTGAAGCTTAATTATATATCAAATTGTAAGTGTTTTTTTTTTTTTTTTTTTACCTTTTGCATTTATGTTTTTGTTGCGTTTCGATTGATGGCAAAATATGTCGATGGAGAGGGGGTGTGACGTTCATATGTTGTCAATATCCAATGGTTTATCGCTCATTGTTAATATTGTAAATTCCACATCCTTTATTTTCATGTGCATTCTGGGTGTCTCATGCAGTTAAAAAAAAGGAAGTAAAATTTCAGTCTGTTTTTTTAAGGCGGTTTTTCATAACGTTTTTAGCATTCAATCAGACATTATTGTGAGGTTTAGTATTAGTGTTCCTAAAAATAAATATACTGGCCCCCAGACAAATGTTTTTCTCTAAATTTGGCCCCCGAGTCAAAATAATAGAATAATTGCCCAGGCCTGCTCTAAGTGTTGGAATCATATTTGCCAACCTTGAGATCTCTGAATACGGGAATGGGGGGGGGGGGGGGGGGGGGGGGGGTATTGTAGCGTTCTGGAAGAGTTAGTGCTGCAAAGGATTCTCTGTATTTGTTCTGTTGTGTTCCGTTGGAAATCGGGAGATATTCGAGCGAATATTTTCGGGAGGGGCACTGAAATTCATGAGTCTCCCGGAAAAATCGGAAGGGTTGGCAACAATGGTTGGAATGTATCCATTTGATTGACAATATTTCTTACAGGACTACGATGAGGTGGCGACTTGTCCAGGGTGTACGCCGCCTTCCACCTGATTGTAGCTGAGATAGGAACCAGCGCCCCCCGCCACCCCAAAGGGAATAAGCGGTAGAAAATGGATGAATGGATATTTCTTACCGGCAACATTTAATGCCTTTTGGTTTTTGTCAGACTTCTTGAAAGGAACTGCTAATTTATGGTACTACTGTACATATATTCTCGCTAAATGGGAGCAGTAGCAACATTTCCAGACAGGCAGTTGTGTGTACCACAACACACATTTGTGTGTACCACGCCACACATCTGTGTCTTCCACGAGACACAGCTACCAAGATCATTTACAGCTTCAACATGATATTTATGCTCTTCCAGTATTATTTTGTGCAAAGGGCTATGCTCCGCTTCTTTTTACTCCTTTTCGGATATTCGGAATTGTGAGTAAATGTGATGCTCTTCAGTGTCACTCCAAGCCCCTCACTATGAGACTTGGAGGATGTTCCTTCGGTAATCAGATTACAGACATGACACACAACTACTTGAAGAAAGACTACAATACATCAAGAACATCAATGGTGCTTTCATTTTGACGTCAAACAGAGGGAAACAAAGATGGAATCATGAAACGCACACCACTAGTACTTTGCTGCACCACCTCTGGCTTTTTTAAGAGCATGGGGTCTCTGAGGCATGGATTTAACGAGTGACAAACGCAACTCTTCTTCAATCTTGGGGCGACTTTCTCTGATTTGGAGCTTGGAGTCTTGTTGTCCACCGTTTTCTTCCACTCAAGCTCCCATGTTCCATCGGGTTGAGATCTGGACTATTTGCACCTTATGTAACTTTCTTACACACCTTTGGCTCCATGGCCAGATGCATTATTATGTAGAAACATGATGTATTTTCCATAGATGGAATAAGAGGCAAGTCCAAATTGTCCAAAAACATCTTCCACGACCGTGCAAATGTTTTCTTCAGGCAGTCGTCTTCATAGAACTCATTGGAAGCAGAAGCAAACAAAAGTTGGGAGTATCATGCAGATTCACCACTCAATAGCACTTTCATCCATAGTCCACCATTGCCTTTCCTGAGCCCGCTAGAACCTTGTTTTTTCTTGTTGACACATTAATGAGTACTTTCATGGAGCTTCTATCCATAGAAATCCCGTTTGTCTGACAGTTCACACTCGCTGACTCCAGTTTGGTTCTTCTTTCGTTTTGCTGACAAGGTTCTCTTTTCAACACATATTGCTTGAAGTTTTCTGATGTTGTCCTTGGTCTACCAGTCTCTTCCAACCTTCCCATGTTGTTTGTATTTGTACACATTCGACACTCAGCTGATTGTCAACAATCAACATCTTTGGCAACATTGATTGATGATTTACTTCTTTCAAGAACTTTCATCATCTTCTCCTTTGTTTCAATTGATTGCAGCCATGATTCATGTCCATCCACCTGGTGCAACAGCCCACACCCTTTGAACTGCAGACAAATGGATACATTTAATCTGATTCAGGTGATAGCCTTGGAAATGAATATTCACAGGGTAATTGCCTTATTTCAAGCTCCAAATTGAGTCATTCCAAAAAAATCTCTACTCTGCTTGACATAAAACTGAAACTGTTACTGACTGCCACCATTTATTTTGTTGGTGTATTTTAGTGTTGTCATTTGAAATGATTATAGTTTTGTGTCATGTCTGTAATCTGCTTGTTTCGACAAAATAAATCCTGCAAATGTGCTTATGCATCATTTATGCCAGGACTTGTATTGAAACAGATAACAGCACAGGTGGCCATCTATCCATCTATATCCATATGTATATGTATACGTATATGTATATGTACAGTACATGTATATGTACAAAACCCAAAACCAGTGAAGTTTGCACGTTGTGTAAATCGTAAATAAAAACAAACTACAATGATTTGCAAGTACTTTTTGACCTGTAGTCAAATGAATAGAGTGCAAAGACAAGATACTTAACGTTCAAACTGGAAAACTTTCTTATTTTTTGCAAACATTTGCTCATTTGGAATTTGATACCTGCAACATGTTTCAAAAAAGCTGGCACAAGGGGCAAAAAAAGACTGAGAAAGATGAAGAATGCTCTTCAAACACTTATTTGGAACATCCCACAGGTGAACAGGCTAATTGGGAACAGCTAAGTGCCATGAAATGTTTAGTCGTTCACAAACAAAGATGGGGCGAGCGTCACCACTTAGTGAACAAATGCATGAGCAAACTGTTGAACAGTTTGAGAACAACATTTCTCAACAAGCTATTGCAATACATTTTGAGATTTCACCATCTACAGTCCATAATATCATCAAAAGGTTCAGAAAATTTGGAGAAATCACTGTGCTTAATATTACAGAATTTCGATCCCTTAGGCGGTACTGCATCAAAAAGCGACATCAGTGTGTAAAGGATATCACCACAGGGGTTCAGGAACACTTCAGAAAACCACTGTCTCTAACTACAGTTCATCGCTACATCTGTAAGTGCATGTTAAAACTCTACTATGCAAAGCAAAAGCCATTTATCAACAACACTCAGAAACGCCGACGGCTCTGCTTATCTAAGATGGACTGATGCAAAGTGGAAAAGTGTTCTTTGGTCTGACAAGTCCACATTTCAAATTATTTTTGTCCTCCGAAACAAAGAGGAAAAGAACCATCCGAAATATTTTAGGCGCAAAGTTCAAAAGCCAGCATCTGAATATTTTGATTGATTGATTGATACTGTCATTAGTAGATTGCACAGTTCAGTACATATTCCATAAAATTGACCACTAAATGGTAACACCCGAATAAGTTTTTCAACTTGTTTAAGTCGGGGTCCACGTTAATCAATTCATGGTAAGAAAGAAGAAAATAATAGAATGGACTTTATTGTCATTATATTTGCATATAACGAGATTAAGGACACCAATTTAAGGTGCAGTAGTGGGAATTAATATGGGATAAAAATAAATTGCACAATAGGTCACTATAACTATCCACTAAAAATAGTAAGCAATCCTTTACAATATACAAAACACAATACAAAATACTGCACAATATACAAAACACTATACAAAATACTGTACAATATACAGAACAAGACAAGAATACCGGAGTGATAAATAACAATCAGTGTCGGATGTATTGCACTGGAAGGGTAATATTGCACAGTAGGGTATTAGGGTAGGATATTGTATCGGGATGAATCTGTGATGGTATTGGGGTGTATTAGTGCCCAAGGCATGGGTAACTTACACATCTGTGAAAGCACCATTAATGCTGAAATGTAAATACAGGTTTTGGAGCAACATACAGTGGGGCAAAAAAGTATTTAGTCAGCCACCGATTGTGCAAATTCTCCCACTTAAAATGATGACAGAGTTCTGTAATTTTCATCATAGGTCTCTTCAACTGTGAGAGACAGAATGTGAAAAAAAATCCAGGAATTAGCATTGTACGAATTTTAAAGAATTTATTTGTAAATTATGGTGGAAAATAAGTATTTGGTCAACCATTCAAAGCTCTCACTGATGGAAGGAGGTTTTGGCTCAAAATCTCACGATACATGGCCCCATTCATTCTTTCCTTAACACGGATCAATCGTCCTGTCCCCTTTGCAGAAAAATAGCCCCTGCTGCTGGCCCACCGGAGTGCGTGGTGGTGGCGCCCCCTGCTGCTGGCCCACCGGAGTGCATGGTGGCGTCTGCTGGCCCACCGGAGTGCGTGGTAGCGCCGTAGGTTGCAGACCCACAGGAGGTGATGGCGCCATAGGTTGCAGACCCACCGGAGGTGATGGTGGCGTCTGCCGGCCCACCGGAGTTGATGGTGCCGTCTGTTGCAGAGCAACTGAAGTTGATGGCGCCGCAGTTTGCAGACCCACTGGGACGAGAAGTGGCTGTGCATTCCCATCTGCACAGCTACTGATAGCCCCCCCCTCCCGTTCCCAGATAGGCCCACAGTCAACATGGGTGGGTGGGAGAAGGCTTGAAAAGCAGCTGAACTCTTTTTCAAATTAGCCAATAGCTCTAGCGCTAATTTAAGCCTCTCCACCATGGACAACTCTGCGGGGTTCGTATTTGGCTGGATCATTCTGTCACAGTTATTTGATGTCGAACCCCAGGATGCAAAGAAGGAGGCAGGCATTGAATGGGAAAACATGGTTTTAATTTAAAATACTAGAAGTAGAACAAACAAAAGGTAGAAACAAAAAGCGCGCACATGGGCGGAATAACAAACTTTATCATAGAAGCTAGCAAGAAACAAAAAATTACCTAGCGTGGAAGCTAGCGGGTAGCAAACAGGAAAACCTGGAAATTGCTAATGCTAACAGAAACAGCTTACCGCTACGACAACCAGGACAAAAGGTAGCACGACAGGTAGCAGCTGTAACAAAACGACACGACACGACAAGAGCGACATGTGGCAACGACAATACAAATGACAATACAATGATCCAGCAACTGACACAACACAAAGCAGGTACAAATAGGAGCGGGCTGATTGCTGAGATAGGCGCCAGCGCCCCCCGCGACCCCGAAAGGGAATAAGCGGTAGAAAATGGATGGATGGATGGATGATTGGCAACGGTGCCAATCAGCCGCAGCTGAGGAGGAACACAGCACTCAGGGGAACAAGACAGGAAGCTGACAAAATAAGAGCACTAGACAGGAACTAAGGACAGGAAATACTAAACACAGAGGAAACAGACAAATGCAGAGGAAAAAACTAAAACATAGACAAACTGTCAGGGGAAAGCCTGACAGTGTTGTTGTCATCAATGTCTAAGTTAACGATTATATATGTAAAAATATAATACGTTTCTCAGTACGAACATTAAATATCTTGTCTTTGCAGTCTATTGATATGAATATCGGGCTTCACGGTGAAAGAGGGGTTAGTGCATCTGCCTCACAATACGAAGGTCCTGCAGTTCTGGGTTCAATCCCAGGCTCGGGATCTTTCTGTGTGGAGTTTGCATGTTCTCCCCGTGAATGCGCGGGTTCCCTCCGGGTACTCCGGCTTCCTCCCACTTCCAAAGACATGCACCTGGGGATAGGTTGATTGGCAACACTAAATTGACCCTAGTGTGTGAATGTGAGTGTGAATGTTGTCTGTCTATCTGTGTTGGCCCTGCGATGAGGTGGCGACTTGTCCAGGGTGTACCCCGCCTTCCGCCCGATTGTAGCTGAGATAGGCGCCAGCGCCCCCCGCGCCTCCAAAAAGGGAATAAGCGGTAGATAAAAGGGATGGATGGATGATATGAATATACCGTATTTCCTTGAATTGCTGCCGGGGCGCTAATTAATTAAAAACCCTTTCTCACTCCTGCGCTTACCAAAGGCATGCAGTAAAAATTTGAGTGTGATGTAAGCTTGGACCTTAAATCCTACTGAATAGCTTTTAATCTTCTTCCCTATATGCGATTTCAAATTAACGGTATTGAAATCAGCCTCCTCCATTTTGAAAATGATGACAGGGGAAGTGTCACTTGTGACGTCACGAGTTTGACCAGGCGGTAATACTAAGCATGCGCTAGTTATTTCGCGAAGCAAGTTTGACCCGGCAGTAATTCAAGGCAGGCGCACATTATAAGCCCTGCGGCAATTCAAGGAAATACGGTAAGTTGAAAAGGATTTGCAAATCATTGTATTCTGTTTTTATTGATGAATTACACAACATGCCAACTTCACTGGTCTTGGGTTTTGTACATGAATATTTCGAGTCCATACTGTCACACATACATTGATAGCTGTCTCCGAGCGCATCTGACTGGCAGCTGCCGAATGACTATTTTGGGTTAGCTGTTGTATTACCGAGAGTTGCCAGTTGAAAGAGAAAAGACAAAGACAGCATCACGGGTGACGCTGGCGTGGAGGAACAGCGCAACGAGCGCAGCTCTGACGCGCGTCTGGAGTGCACATAAAAGGCCTCCAAGCGCACGGGCACACTTCAGATCCGAGGAGACGCAGCAGCAGCATCAGCGTTGCGCACAGACAAGCCAAGAACACCCCGGGAAAAGGTAAGTTATTCACATGTGGACACTTGGTTCTACTCAGAAGTAGTGTCCTCTGCCATGGACATTTAGGTCATTCCTATTTCTCCTCCAAAATATGTATCCCTGACAAAACAGACCAAAAACAAATGTCCACTGCAGAGGACACTGGTTCTTGGATTAACGTCTCTTCTTTTTGAATGCATTGGAACGTCATAATTATCTTCTCTCCTTTTTAAATGTAGTATAATGTCATCAGTTAATTATCTACTCTCCTTTATAGACGCATTGTAACATCATAATTATGTTTCTCTCCTTTTTAGATGCATTGTAACGTGACGAGTTGAGGATCTTCTCTCCTTTTTAGATGCATTTTGACGTCATGAGTCAATGATCTCTCCTTTTTAGATGCATTGTAAATATAGATGTCCGAATATTTGTTTTTCTGCCATTATTTCTATATTGTCCAATTCTTAATTACCAATTCCGAAATCAACCGATACCGATACATACAGTCGTGAAATTAACACATTATTAAGCCTCATTTCGTTGTGATGCCCGGCTGGATCCATTAAACAATGTAACAAGGTTTTCCAAAATAAATTAACTCAAGTTTTGGAAAAAAAATGCCAACATGGCACTGTCATATTTATTATTGAAGTCACAAAGTGCATAATTTTTTTTTAACATGCCTCAAAACAGCAGCTTGGAATTTGGGGCATGAGACCATGAGGAGGTTGAGGTGGGCGGGTTTTGGGGGGCAAGGTTTTTGGGGTAGCGCGGGGTGTATATTAAAGCCTCCCGGAACAGGGGTTCTGGGTATTTGTTCTGTTGTGTTTATGTTGTGTTCCGGTGCGGATGTTCTCCCGAAATGTGTTTGTCATTCTTGTTTGGTGTGGGTTCACATTGTGGCGCTTATTTGTAACAGTGTTTAATTTGTTTATACGGCCACCCTTAGTGTGGCCGTATAAACTGGCTCTTGACTAAGTATGGGTTGCATTCACTTATGTGATTGGGCCGGTGCGCAAAGGCAGTGCCTTTAAGGTTTATTGGCGCTCTGTACATTTTTCTACGTCCGTGTACACGGAGGCGTTTTAACAAGTCATACATTTTACTTTTTTACATTTTAAAGCATTTATCGGCAGATAACTGTCGGACATCTCTAATTGTAACGTGATGAGTTGAGGATCTTCTCTACTTTTTAGATACAATCTAACGTGATGAGTTGATGATCTTCTCTCCCTTTTAGATGCATTGTAACGTGAACGGTTAATCATCTTGTCTCCCTTTTAGATGCATTGTAACGTCATGAGTTGATGATCTTCTCTCCATTTTAGATGCATTGTAAGGTCATGAGTTTACGATCTTTCCTCCCTTTTAGATGCATTGCAACGTGATGAGTTGGCTGGGCACTCTGGGCTTCCTGCTGTGGGCACTACTGTGCCTGGGCGCCCTGACAGAGAGCTACCCCATGAAACCAGAGAATCCTGGAGACGACGCCCCTGCAGAAGACCTGGCCAAGTACTACTCAGCCCTGAGACACTACATCAACCTCATCACAAGACAGAGGTAGCAAACATACTGTATAAACTCCTCTTTTTATTGTTATTATTATACAGTGTTAGCCAAAGTCTAAAATATATATTGCAAGTCAATAATCGATGCTCAGCTTTTCATTTAACTGCATGTTGATTATTGTGCGTTGAAAATTGTACTTCACAAATATGTACCAATTGGATAAAGTGCTCATTATATATGCTGTAATTGCATAACCTTGATACACATAATATCAATGTATTTGATCATACTTTGTTCCACTTCATATTTTGAATGTCTAAACTTCTAAAAAAAAATTTAGTAATTTCCAAAACAGGCAACATTTAAATGCAGCGATACAAATGCACCACGCTGAGATATGTTTCCAATATTTTGATGACCTTATTTCACCAGATTAATACCATATAGCCAACATCATATCACTTTAAAACATGTTTTTAATACCCCCCTCAGTGCTGTCGTCCTCTGCAGAGGACATTGGTGTTTTTTTGTCAGTTACATAGTTCAGAAAAATGTGCTCTTATGCAGAATATAAATGTCCACTGTAGTGGACATGGGATTTTTTTAAATCCTATGTTATCCAACAGTTAACTAAGCTCCTGAGAAACAGTGTCCTATGCAGTGGACATTTTTTGTTTTGTTTTGTTTTGTTTATGTGTAAAGCCACACAAATGTCCACTGCAGTGGACGAGGGCTCACTGGCTGATATTTACCCAAGTTAACTTACCTCCTGACAACCAGAGTCCTCTGTAGTGGACATTTGTGTCCTGCATAACAGTGTTTTTTTTCCACATATGTGTTACTCAGCACAAATGTCCATTGCAGAGGACACTGGCTCTCAGGAGGATATTCTATAGCAAACAAGCTTTTCCTGGGATGCAGCGTTGTCTCCAGTGGATATTTGTATTTTTTCCGAGTTATAAAATTTTGGATGCAAAACACAAATGTCCACAGCAGAGGACACTAGTTCTCAGGTGGTCAATTCGTATTCGGGTGGTACATTTGCATTTTGCATTCTCAGGAGGATATTTTACCTACAGTTACCTAACCTCCGGAGAGTCTCATTTAGGGTTATTTTTTCAGAAATGTGTAACGGCGACAAAAAACGTCAAATGTCCACTGCAGAGGACACTGGCTCTTGGGAGGTTAGTTAATTGGAGGTAGAAAACATGTCAAATGTCCCTCTGCTGTGATTTTTTTAATGTTTTAACTATTTATTTATTAATGTTTTAACTATTTATTTTATCTTATTCTTCATTATTTTCTTTTTAATTATATGTATGTGCGTGTGTGTGTGTGTGTATATATATATATATATATATATCTATATATATATATATATATATATATAGATATATATATATATATATATATATATACTGTACATATGTGTCTGTCTGAGTGTATATATGTGTATGTGGATATTTACATACACATAATGTTATACTGTATGTACATGTATGTGTGTATTTATGTGTATGTGTATATTTACATACACGTAATTGTATATATGTACATGTATGTGTGTATTTATGTATATATGGGTGCATCATATATGTATGTTATGTATGTTTTTTATTTGATTTGAAATGTTTATGTATGTATTAATTTATACATATTTATTTATTTTTTCAAGATACTATTTGATTGATTTTTTTTTTTTACTGATATCCGCTCCAGTGGACATTTGTGTTTCTGCATAACAGGGCTATTTATTTTTTTCGTAAATCAACAGACTAAAATAACATGGCTATTTTTTTATTTTGTTAATCAACAGACTAAAATATCTTCCCACGTCTACTGCAGAGGAAATTAGTATTTTGCACTCTCAGGAAGCTCTTTGACTTGGATCCCCCTGACAACCAGCGTCCTATGTGGTGGACGTTTGTGCTTTTTGTCAGTTACAGATTTTGGAAAAATATAGCTCTTATATGCCAAAACAAATGTCCACTGCAGAGGACGCTGGTTGTCAGGTGGTTTGAATGTTAGAAACAGCTCATTAATAATATACAAAACACCACACAGGTGTGCCTAATTGTGCGACCAGGTAACACGTGTCAAAAGACCTGCGGTCGTTAGACTGTAGGACGTCTATAGAGAACTTTGCTCCTGCAGGTTCATCATCCAAGGAGCAGGAAAGGAAGCATGACATCCCGACCTTGGACTCGTCCGTGTACCTGGACACACGATAAAAGAATATGCAGGGATTAAGTTGTGGTTTAAAGACAACCTTTTGTGTACTTTTCTGTCAGTCAAAATGCATGATGGTAAGCATGTGAAATACTCATAATCCTTGCATGTTTGTGTCCTCAGGTACGGCAAGAGGTCCAGTCCTGAGATCCTGGACACGCTGATCTCGGAACTGTTACTGAAGGAGAGCGCAGACACCCTTCCCCAGTCGAGGTATGTGTTTAGCATCGGCTCCGTCTTTAGTGGACTCAAGCTGACCTGACCTGTACCTCCAGGTACGACCCATCATTGTGGTGATGAGTTCAAGGTCGCCAATCGGATCGCACCGTGTCTCAACGTCACCAACATCATGGCGCTTTCCTCCTCCTCCTCCTCCTCCTCCTCCTCCTCCCTCATCATCTGCTCCAGTCGTGCCGCCTCGTGACCTCATCGAGTTGGAAATATTGGGTCCACAGTCGTTTTATGTGAATGTTGCATGTCACGCCCAGGAGGGGTGTGTCGGTTGTGTTGTATATTTGTGCAATTAAAGAAGAAGTCCTTGACAAAGCTGTAGCGGCTGCAAATGTCCTGCTTGTGTCATACACACTTCTCATCAACACAAGCGCCAACAAACTATTGTTGTGTAGAAGAACTTGGGGCATGTAAACAAATGGACACAGTGAACCTTTCTAGCAAACATACAACAAACTGGTCATTTAAATAACTGAGGCGTTCCTCAAGGTTCCCCTTTCAGTCCTCTGTTAAACTTCACGAGCCCTTGTGCAACTTTAAAATTGACTATACACACGTACGCTTAGAATCCAAAATGGACCCGGTCATAAAAGTCTAATAATTCAGCAATCATTTTTTTTTCTTCTCAATGCTTATAAACATTGTAACAACTCCACAGCTATCTACTGATGTGAAGTTTTTATTAGGATTTATGTCAGCTTACTGTGAGGTTTGTTCTCCCAGGGTGCAAACAGACTATTACGGACAGGGCTGGAAGGTAAGAACATATTTAATAATCAATTAATCCTACACATCAGAAATGGCAGGAACCAAAACAAAAGGAAAGCGTGACGTTCACACGAGAGGCTGAAGAACAAAAAAAAATCTTAACGCAGGAAACATAGACGCTAACACTTAGCAAGAACTATGGACATGGAGAAACTGCATCACACTGTGGCATGAAACAACTAACACTTACGTGGACACGGCACAAATCGAACAACTAGCATAATCTTGGAATCGGAAATGAAAACGAGCAATGACGCCAGGACGACTGACTGGCAAAGACAGGCTTAAATACTGTCTCTAGATTGGAAACAGGTGCGCGGTCCGAACACCAGAGGCAGGTGAAAATCATACGTCGCCATGGTAACGAAAATAAACAAAGGTGCACAAAAACAGGAACTAATGGAGTCTAAAACTAACAGAACAAAACGAAAACAGGGATGGCGTGGCGCAGTGGAAGAGTGGCCATGCGCAACCCGAGGGTCCCTGGTTCAATCCCCACCTAGTACCAACATCGTCACATCCGTTGTGTCCTGAGCAAGATACTTCACCCTTGCTCCTGATGGGTGCTGGTTAGCGCCTTGCATGGCAGCTCCCTCCATCAGTGTGTGAATGTGTGTGTGAACGGGTAGATGTGGAAGTAGTGGCAAAGCGCTTTGAGTACCTTGAAGGTAGAAAAGCGCTATACAAGTACAACCCATTTATCATTTATTTATGATCCAGATCATCAATCATGACTGCAATTCTCCTGTCCAAAGGCAAAACCTAGTAACTCACTTCTAGCTGATTTTGAGAAAACAAAGGAAAACCAATCTATCTTGATGCTGTCTTACAAAGAACTACAAAGTCATCAAACGTATAGATGTTTTCTTGAGCTTTCATTTTCTTGCCGATTGAGCCATGGATTGAATCTGCTCTCATGAACGTGTGCCCTTTCTCCAGATATCTTATCACAATCTCGGGTGGGCCCCATTCTGCGTTTGCACATTAGGCAAGAGCCGTGTACAGCTTCCAGTTTTTATTTTGACCTCCACAGTTATCTGCCCAAAAGAGTATGCAAGGGGAAGAATCAAGAACAATACATTTAATGAAGGTGCTTGCAACGTCCTGGGCCAATCTTCCAAATATCCCCTCATGCCATAATATCACATAATCAGGTTGACCGTCGGCCCCCATTTGTGCAAATGTCTCATTAAAGACAATAAGGCGACTGACAAAGAAGCTCCGATTGGTCCCTTGAGATACTAGGTTTTTCTGTTGTATCTAGGCGGTTATGTGGTAGTTGCTAAGTCCTGCCATGCGCGTAACAGCTTACTTACGGAACAAATTACAATATCGCATACACTAATGTAAAGCATATCGCCTAGGAACTCCAAAATTATTATCAGCTCAGTTTTGACCAAAATTGAGTTACTGGGTTTTGCCTTTGGATGGGAGAATCGACGGAGATAGATATCTTTTTTTGTAGTCCACCGTATTTATTTCACTAATTCCAAACTCTCCAAAATATATCCCAATATCTCAGATACTTGTAACAGATGTCACATGTCCCCTGCTAACATGACGCACATGTTTTGGTCTTGTCCCCATTTGCTTGATTACTGGACAACTATTTTCAAACACCTTGCTAAAGCACTGGATTTAAATCTGACACCATGTGCAGAAATGGTTATTTTTGGGACGGTATCAGATCCCCAAATAAAGAGAAAATTTAAGGATAGTATCGCCTTTGTATCCTTATTAGCACGTAGGAGAATTTTGCTGGAGTGGAAGTCACCTTTCTACCCCAAAGCCTCCTTATGGCTTAAAGAGCTTATGATGTATTTAGATCTGGAAAAAATAAAGTTCAATCTTAGGGGGGCACCTGAGAAGTTTTATTCTGTTTGGGGCTGTATGGTTGACTACATAGCCAAATTAAAGACGCTACAGGACACATGAAAAGTTCACCTTTCATAAACCAGCTTCTTTTTATTTATTTTTTTATATTTATTCCTGGTGTATATTTACTATCTGCCTATGTTGAGAAGAAAGTGATGTACTAATTATTTTCCATTTGTGACTGTACCTTTTAACTTATGTAGGACCTGGGGGGAGGGGGGTTTATGTGTGTATGAGGTATGGGTGGGGTTGCTGTTCTTGGAAGTGGGTGGGAAGAAAGGGGGAAAATGTACATTGTAATACCTGTCAAATTCAATAAAAACATTTATTAAAAAAAAAGATAGATATCTTTTTATATCCTAGTCAGATTTTAAAACAGCTAAGTGTTGGGCCATGAGTAGGCCTTGATGGTTGGAATGTAGCGAGAATTTTTTGGGGGTGGTGAAAGGGAGAGAAGACGCAAAACTTCCATAGTAGATTAGATCAATTTGGGCAATGCGATTGAAAGGTTGTATCTAGATTGATCTCCCAAGGCTTTGGTAATAAAATATCAAAATGAGCAGCTCTGTCTCAGGGATTCATTTATAACCAGCTTATGTGTTATACAAAGAACCTTGGGGGTGGGGGGAGACCGGGTCTAACGCAACACAATATTTCTAAAATGCTGGACTATTTGAGTTTGGGTATTTCGAACTTGAATTGGCAACATTGATTTTGACTCAGTAGAAAGACTAAGATTACTTTTCAGAGCCTACTAAGTTAAAATGAGAGAGAAAATATGGAGCAGGAGGAAATATGTAAAAACACTTAACATTAAGTTATTAAAAAGAAGGTGCAAAAATAACAAATATGTAGGAAATGCTTCATAAAGTGTAAGAACATAGTGGGAAATAGTAAACATCGAGAAACCTGATAATAACTATTTTCTCCAGGTTTAGTGGCAAGAAGTCACAGCTGTGCTCTAAAGTGTGAGTACGGCTAAGGTGGTGTGGTATTAGTGGTCTTGCCTTGCATCATTTACAGACCACATTGATCTGACTATGGTCCCTTTGAAAACATCCAAAAACTGTCTAGGTGACTTTTCCTCTTTTGGACACTGTGGAAGGGGATTGTGATCAGCACGCAGCAGGAGTAAAAGGTCAAACGCCTCTGGCCATGGGGCGGAAACAGAGCGCCATCGGACGGGGGCGTGGCATGTGCTGACGGAGAGACACAGCTGGCAGATGACTAGATTGCACAGGTGGTACGTGTTAAACTAATCATCCGTTGTCTTTAACAGTGAGCGGCCGGGTGCAGGAGGAGGAAGAAGTTGGGAGAAGAGACTGGAAAGTCCAAAAAAAGAAATCTAATTATTTAATGGTGTAGTTGAGAAACATTAAAACTGTTGAAAAGTCTATGTGCTTGGCTACTTTGACGCGCATCCGTGGTACCGCAAGACAGCAACTTCTACAGCCACAATTTCTTCATTTTGATTTTTCTCTTCTCACTCCATGTAAAGAATCAAGCGCTGTCACATGATTGGCTGTTAGCATGCCACTCCCACTGATCAGTGATCACTTCAGGCAACCATTACCATACTTCCGCTTACTTCCAACAAAAATAATACATCAAACATTTTATCAAACACATTTGGTTTTATTCGATTACATGTCTACCGCGATATCCATCCATCCATCCATCCATCTTCTTCCGCTTATCCGAGGTCGGGTCGCGGGGGCAGCAGCCTAAGCAGGGAAGCCCAGACTTCCCTTTCCCCAGCCACTTCGTCTAGCTCTTCCCGGGGGATCCCGGGGCGTTCCCAGGCCAGCCGGAAGACATAGTCTCCAACGTGTCCTGGGTCTTCCCCGTGGCCTCCTACCAGTTGGACGTGCCCTAAACACCTCCCTCCCTATATATACCACGATATATATATATTGATATCCTACCATACCATACCAACTTTATTTATAACCACAGTTGAAAAACAAAGGGCTCCACACCACAAACAAATAAACATATAAAAATAGAAAAAGTACAGGCAAAAGACAAACTAAAAACATTTAAATCAGGACTAAAATACATAAAAAAAGGTCAAATAAGAAACATTATCTTAAGAACAATCAGTCAGAAAAAAGACAGTTCAAAAATGTATTGTTTAACGCCCAGCCCTATCTTCCATTTTATATACAGTACAGGCCAAATGTTTGGACACACCTTTTCATTCAATGGGGTTTCTTTATTTTCACGACTATTTACATTGTAGATTGTCACGGAAGGCATCAAAACTATGATTGAACACATGTACTTAACAAAAAAAAAAGGTGAAGTAACGGAAAGCATGTTTTATAATCTAGTTTCTTCAAAATAGCCACCCTTTGCTCTGATTACTCTTTTGCACACTCTTAGCATTCTCTCGATGGGCTTCAAGAGGTAGTCACTTGAAAGGCTTTTCACTTTACAGGTGTCATAGTGTTGATGCCTTCAGTGACAATGTACAATGTAAATAGTCATGAAAATAAAGAAACACATTGAAATGAGAGGGTGCGTCCAAACCTTTGGCCTGTACTGTATACTGTAACTGCTCCAGATCATTTCATTGCAGTTCAGTAGTTTAATGGCAGTCAAACTCATTTAGCCTTTTCAAAACTCTGAGAATTATTCTCAGGATTTTCTGGCAGTAATTTATGGTTCAGGGGCGGAATCACACCGCAACAATATTTTCTTGTTTTTGATTGTCAAGCATAAGATTCATTCTTCATGAAAAAGCATAGCAGGATTACAGTCCGTTCAAAAATGATACTGTAGTCAATGGGGCGTTCTTAGGCGAAAGTGTTTAGACTTTCTTTGAATCCTATTCTCACGACGTTACAATTGAAAACATACAGAAATAATAAAAACTCCCTTGCAAAATTCCCGACCGCTAACCTTGAGAGTGAACAATCCTTTTTAATATACAGTAGGTCAGGGGTCACCGACCTTTTTGAAACCAAGAGCTGCTTCTTGGGTACTGATTAATTCAAAGGGCTACCAGTTTGATACACACTTAAATAAATTGCCAGAAATAGCCAATTTGCTCAATTTACCTTTAATATATATATATATATATATATATATATATATATATATATATATATATATATATATATATATATATATATATAGATCATGTTAGACCCGCTCGACATCCATTGCTTTCGTCCTCTCCAAGGTTCTCATTGTCATCATTGTCACCGACGTCCCACTGGGTGTGAGTTTTCCTTGCCCTTATGTGGGCCTACCGAGGATGTGGTAGTGGTTTGTGTTGTTTGTGCAGCCCTTTGAGACACTAGTGATTTAGGGCTATATAAGTAAACATTGATATATATATATATATATACATATATAAATAAATGGGTATTTCTGTCTGTCATTCCGTCGTACATTTGTTTTCCTTTTACGGAAGGTTTTTTGTAGAGAATAAATGATGAAAAAAACACTTAATTGAACGGTTTAAAACAGGAGAAAACACGAAAAAAATTAAAATCAAATTTTGAAACATAGTTTATCTTCAATTTCGACTCTTTAAAATTCAAAATTCAACCAAAAAATATGAAGAGAAAAACTAGCTAATTCGTATCTTTTTGAAAAAATTAAAAAAAGAATTTATGGAACATCATTAGTAGTTTTTCCTGATTAAGATTAATTTTAGAATTTTGATGACATGTTTTAAATAGGTTAAAATCCAATCTGCACTTTGTTAGACTATATAACAAATTGGACCAAGCTATATTTCTAACAAAGACAAATCATTATTTCTTTTACATTTTCCTGAACAAAAATGTTAAAAGAAATTCAAAAGATTTTGAAATAAGATTTAAATTTGATTCTACAGATTTTCTAGATTTGGCAGAATTTTTTTTTTTTAATTTTAATCATAATAAGTTTGAAAAAATATTTCACAAATATTCTTTGTTGAAAAAACAGAAGCTAAAATGAAGAATTAAATGAAAATGTATTTATTATTCTTTACAATAATGTTATTTTTTACTTGAACATTGATTTAAATTGTCAGGAAAGAAGAGGAAGGAATTTAAAAGGTAAAAAGGTATATGTGTTTAAAAATCCTAAAATCATTTTTAAGGTTGTATTTTTCCTCTAAAATTGTCTTTCTGAAAGTTATAAGAAGCAAAGTAAAAAAAAAAAAATGAATTGATTTAAACAAGTGAAGACCAAGTCTTTAAAATATTATCTTGGATTTTCAAATTCTATTTGAGTTTTGTCTCTCTTAGAATTAAAAATGTCGAGCAAAGCGAGACCGGCTTGCTAGTAAACTCAGTGGTAAGTGCTGCTATTTTAGCTATTTTTAGAACAGGCCAGCGGGCTACTCATCTGGTCCTTACCGCGTTGGTGACCCCTGCAGTAGGTCATAGACTTGGGTCAGCCCCATTCACTGCAGGGATCACCTGCTGTCCACACACTTACAGTCGAAAGTGCTAGCTCTCGAGCTAACATCTCAGCTCTTTGTCCAGGTTGACTCTCAAGGCGCCAGGGAGTGAGTTTTGCCAATGTGCTGTAGCACAGCTGCACTAGTTGTATATCTAGATCAGGGGTCACCAGCGCGGTGCCCGCGGGCACCAGGTCGCCCGTAAGGACCAGATGAGTAGCCCGCTGGCCTGTTCTAAAAATAGCTCAAATAGCAGCACTTACCAGTGAGCTGCCTCTATTTTTTAAATTGTATTTATTTACTAGCAAGCTGGTCTCGCTTTGCTTGACATTTTTGATTCTAAGAAAGACAAAACGCAAATAGAATTTGAAAATCCAGGAAAATATTTTAAAGACTTGGTTTTCACTTCTTTGAATAATTTTTTTTTTTTTTTTTTACTTTGCTTCTTATAACTTTCAGAAAGACAATTTTAGAGAAAAAATACAACCTTAAAAATGATTTCAGGATTTTTAAACACATATACCTTTTTACCTTTTAAATTCCTTCCTCTTCTTTCCTGACAATTTAAATCAATGTTCAAGTATTTTTTTTTTATTGTAAAGAATAATAAATACATTTTAATTCAATTCTTCATTTTAGCTTCTGTTTTTTCGACAAAGAATATTTGTGAAATATTTTTTCAAATTTATTATGATTAAAATTCAAAAAAATTATTCTGGAAATATAGAAAATCTGTAGAATCAAATTTAAATCTTATTTCAAAGTCTTTTGAATTTCTTTTATCATTTTTGTTCTGGAAAATCTAAAAGAAATAATGATTTGTCTTTGTCGGAAATATAGCTTGGTCCAATTTGTTATATATTCTAACAAAGTGCAGATTGGATTTTAACCTATTTAAAACATGTCATCAAAATTCTAAAATTAATCTTAATCAGGAAAAATTACTGATGATGTTCCGTAAATTATTTTTTTATTTTTTTCAAAAAGATTCGAATTAGCTAGTTTTTCTATTCATTTTTTTCGGAGGAATTTTGAATTTTAAAGAGTCGAAATTGAAGATAAACTATGTTTCAAAATTTTATTTTCATTTTTTTCGTGTTTTTTCCTCTTTTAAACCGTTCAATTAAGTGTTTTTTAATCATTTATTCTCTACAAAAAACCTTCCGTAAAAGGAAAAAAAATGTATGACGGAATGACAGACAGAAATACCAATTTTATATATATATATATATATATATATATATATATATATATATATATATATATATATATATATATATGTTTTTTTTATTAAAGGTAAATTGAGCAAATTGTCTATTTCTGTCAATTTATCTAAGTGTGTATCAAACTGGTAGCCCTTCGCATTAATCAGTACCCAAGAAGTAGCTCTTGGTTTCAAAAAGGTTGGTGACCCCTGATCTAGATGGTGGCATCGGTCAATAAATAGCATTTATAGATTAGTTTGGTAATAGATGAATCTTATAAAGTCAAGAATAATGCATTTTATTGGATACAATCAGATGTCTGAGACTAATAACTGACATTTAGGTTAAGGAACAAGATGTACAGTCATTCTTTGTCACCGGGGCGGTTTAGCTCGGTTGGTAGAGTGGCTGTGCCAGCAATTTGAGGGTTGCAGGTTCGATCCCCGCTTCCGCCATCCTCGTCACTGCCGTTGTGTCCTTGGGCAAGACACTTTACCCACCTGCTCCCAGTGCCACCCACACTGGTTTGAATGTAACTTAGATATTGGGTTTCACTATGCAAAGTGCTTTGAGTCACTAGAGAAAAAGCGCTATATAAATATAATTCACTTCACTTCAGTTCACCTTCCTAGTCCAGGCTCCCTTTAAAATGATCATTTGGTAAATGGCGCCCTCTTGTGGTCATTTATCAACTAGCGGCCATTTGCACAACTATGCAACGATGTGCACGAGTTTGCATGACATCATCTTTAAGCACGAATATACACTATATTGCCAAAAGTATTTGGCCACCCCCCTTGACTCACATATGAACTTGAAGTCCCATTCCATTCTTAACCCACAGGGTTCAATATGATGTGGATCCACCTTTTGCAGTAATTATAGCGCAGAGCCGGCCCAAGGCATGAGCCATGGGTGTCAAACTCTGGCCCGCGGGCCAAATCTGGCTCGCCGTGTAATTTAATTTGGCCCTTGAGGCAATATCAATTTAGCATTAGAGCTGGCCCGCCGGTGTTATACAGCGTCGGTGCCGCTGTAACACCGCATTCACCGTTAATACTCATACTAATTTTCCCGGTGGACTTCCGAAGTTCAGTGCCCCTCCCAAAAATCTCCCGTGGCAACCATTCTCTCGAATTTCTACCGATTTCCACCTGGACAACTATATTGGGGGCGTGCATTTAAGGCACTGCCTTTAGCGTTCCCTATAACCTGTCGTCACGTCCGCTTTTCCTCCATACTAACAGCGTGTCACCTAATATGTGTAGCTTTTGCACACACACACACACGCACAAGTGAATGCAAGGCATACTTGTTCAACAGCCATACAGGTCACACTGAGGGTGGCCGTATAAACAACTTTAGCACTGTTACAAATATGCGCCACACTGTGAACCCACACCAAACAAGAATGACAAACACATTTCGGGTGAACATCCGCACCGTAACACAACAGAACAAATACCCGGAAGCCCTTGCAGCACTAAGTCTTCCGGGAAACTTCCAGCAAACTGACCAATAATTAACGTTTTATTCATGCATTTTCTCTTGCTACTTCAAGGCTTGAATGTTTCGTTCATTCATTATTGTTATTTTATTTTCAAATGTATTATTAGCCTGTGGGAAAAAAAAGTATATTTACCCTCAGAAGATTGAAAATAGAAAAAAAGGCATAATATTTTTATTTAAATTTTATTTGATATGCCATTGATATTTTTTTAATTATTATTATTATTATTTGAAACTGGATTTTGCATGGGCTTCACGGTGGCAGAGGGGTTAGTGCGTCTGCCTCACAATACGAAGGTCCTGCAGTCCTGGGTTCAAATCCAGGCTCGGGATCTTTCTGTGTGGAGTTTGCATGTTCTCCCCGTGAATGCGTGGGTTCCCTCCGGGTACTCCGGCTTCCTCCCACTTCCAAAGACATGCACCTGGGGATAGGTTGATTGGCAACACTACATTGGCCCTAGTGTGTGAATGTGAGTGTGAATGTTGTCTGTCTATCTGTGTTGGCCCTGCGATGAGGTGGCGACTTGTCCAGGGTGTACCCCGCCTTCCGCCCGATTGTAGCTGAGATAGGCGCCAGCGCCCCCCGCGACCCCGAACGGGAATAAGCGGCAGAAAATGGATGGATGGATGGATGGATTTTGCATGTCACTAAACTTATATAAGCCTTGCTTGTTCAATATTTAATGCAAACTTGTTTGGGTCCCTATTAAAAGGTTAATTTGTTCAACCTTGGCCCGCGGCTTTGTTCCGTTTAAAATTTTGGCCCACTCTGTATTTGAGTTTGACACCCCCGGCATAAGCGAACTAAGCGCTTGCTTAGGGCCCCGCGGCCACCAGAGGGCCCTCAAAAGCAATTAACAACATTGTTTTATTTTTTTTATTTTTTGCATGTACGAGTCTGACTGATGATTTCTAAATGATCAAAAATATATTATTGTAAAAAACACAATTTGTTGGACTGGCAGTGATTAGTATTAATAACAAAGTCGGCCATCAGATTTCTTACAGTGATGTCATAAATGACTTTGCCTCCGGAAAAGCCAGGAAGCACAGGAGTGGGTGGAGTGGTGTGGGTGGTGAAGAACAGAGGAACAAAACTTTGATGTGATGGTCAAATGTGTGAATTAAGGTAATTTATTTATATTTTTTCCCCCAAAAGTTTGCACATCGTTGGATACATTTACATAGTTTTAATATGTAGTAACTTTATATTTGTTTATAAACCGTTATGTTACCTTGTTTCTGGTAACTGTTCATTAATATTATTCAAGTATTTGCTTGATATTGAATTTAATTATGTTAATTTTCGTACGATTGAATTTGTTCCTTTTTATATATATTTAAGTGATTTTATTGTTGCACTTTATTGTTTTTCTTGCACTACGAATTATTTTTGCACATTGCTGTTTCAGGTTTTTGTTACCAAAAATAATAAAGTAAATCAGAATCCGCTTTATTGTCCAGTTATGTTTAACACAAATGGAATTTAACTTCAGTAGACTGCGCTCTCTTTGTACAAAATAAACATCAAATATGAACAATTAACTAAAGATATAAACTGTTGATTAAAGACTAATAAAATACAACTAATATAATATAGTATAATATAATAATATAATACTAATATAATATAACTAATATAATATAATATATCATAAGTATTTGCACTACTGATGAAACACTCATTGTTTACAGCCATATCCTATTTAAAAACAACAGGAACTATATATATTGTCACTTTAGTAGGTAGACATATTCACGTTGCACTTTACCGTTGTGTTTTCTTTTCTTTTTGTCTACGCATGGGAGAGTGCGAAACAAAATTTCGATTCCTCTGTATGTCTTTACATGTAAAAAAATTGACAAATAAAGTTGACTTGACTTGATATGTACAAGACTGATGAGACAAGATGACTCTTTTACTGTAAATACAAAGCTTTATCGCTTGGACTGTTCAACATCAGGCCACTCTTGTAGCTGAATGTTTTCTACATTTTAAGATTAGGAACCATATGTGGCACTCTGGACATCATTGGTTCATTCATTGGTAATATTTATGTTCTTAACTGGGTCACCCCCATAGCTTTATAAATGACATGTCATTTGTAAAGACATGCCCGCCTGACAATAGGATTATGTAAACAACACTGCCAGAGCCGCAATGAGTTTATCAATATTATTGGCAGAAATAGAGGGCCCCAAAATCAAATTTTGCTTAGGGACCCATGGTCAACTCTTCTGGGAAGGCTGTCCACAAGGTTGCAGAGTGTTTTTATAGGAATTTTTGACCATTCTTTCAAAAAAGCGCATTGGTGAGGTCACACACTGATGTTGGTTGAGAAGGCCTGGATTAGAACAAAGACTGTCTCTCAGTCTTCGTTCTAATTCATCCCAAAGGTGTTCGATCGGGTTCAGGTCAGGACTCTGTGCACTCTATTCAAGTCATCCATGTCTTTATGGACCTTGCTTTGTGCACTGGTGCACAGTCATTGGAAGAGGAAAGGGCCCCCTCCAAACTGTTCCCACAAGATTGGGAGCATGGAATTGTCCAAAATGTCTTGGTATCCTGAAGCATTCAAAGTTTTCCTTTCACTGGAACTGAGGAGCCAAGCTCAACTCCTGAAAAACAACCCCACACCATAATTCCTCCTCCTCCAAATTTCACACTCAGCACAATGCAGGAGGAAATGTACCGTTCTCCTAGCAACCTCCAAACCCAGACTCGTCCATCAGATTGCCAGATGGTAAAGCATGTGTTACGGTTCAGACTTCTGCCAGCGCCGCTCGTCCGTCTGAGCCGCGCGCGTCTCCGCCCTGCAGCAGCCGTCAGCTGCAATCAATCACCGGCAATCTTCACACCTGACGGTAATGACGGAGCTGCCTTCATAAACTCAGACAACCTGCCATCACTCGCCGGATTATAGTCTTCTGTACATGTGTAAGCATTCTGTATCTGGCTTCCATCCCGCGTACTCGCTCTTCCCCTGCGACTTCCGTGGTTCTGATGTTTCCTGTTGTCTTCCTGCAGCACTCCCCGTGTTTCTCCTGGATCCCCTGTTGTTCCCCTAGCCCCCCGGATTGCCTTTTGGATTCTCGACCTCCCGCTTGGACACGTCTTCCCACGGACTTCCGCGTTGCTTCGCTCTCGTCAACATTTTGGTAAGACACACCTCAGCTAATCTACACACATAGCCTTACACCATATACACTTGAGTTTTTGTCACACTTCATTTCCTTGGTTTATTCAGTAGTATTGTTTATATTCTTATTATATACAGTATATATTTACTTTGTATAAAAATAAATCTTTTGACAGGACAGCCACCTGGTGTTAGTCTGCCGTCATCTCCTCTTAGTAAAACAACAGCGCGATTCATTCCTCCAGACAACGCGTCCCCACCTCTCTAGAGTCCAGTAGCGACATGACTTTGCTTTGCTTTTGACTTGGTGATGTATGGCTTGGATGCAGCTGATCAGCCATGGAAACCCATTCCATGAAGCTCTCTGCGTACTGTATGTGGGCTAATTGGAAAGTCACATGAAGTTTGCAACTCTGTAGCAACTGACTGTGCAGAAAGTCGGCGACCTCTTTGCACTATGCGCTTCAGCATCCGCTGACCCCTCTGTCAGTTTACTTGGACTAACACTTTTTGGCTGAGTTGCTGTTGTTCTCAAACTCTTCCATTTTCTTTTAACAAAGCCGACAGTTGGCTTTGGAATATTTAGGCGCGAGGACATTTCACGAAGGGATTTGTTACACAGAAATAACTGAGCTCCTGAGAGCAGCCGATTCTTTCACAAATGTTTGTAGGAACAGTGCTTGAGTTTATACACCTGTGGCCAGGCCAAGTGATTAGGACACCGGATTCTGATCATTTGGATGGGTGGCCAAATACTTTTGGCAATATAGGGTATATGAATAGAAGTTGCAACACTGTTTGATGTTTTAACTGTTTGTTGCTGACAACAGGCTACTGAATGGAAACCATGCACAATTACACACCGTCATCCACAAAGGATGACCTGTGACCCCCACAAGCGCTGTCGAAGATGAAAGAAAGAATGATGCAAGTATTGCAAGACATGAAGAAATTTATTTTAGAGATTTTATGCTTGCAGAGTCTTAAGTCATTTTTGTGCGAGGCATTGCAAGCGAGCACCAAACTTCAACGTTTGCACAGATCCATATATTCCACCGAATATTTAGCCTACGCAGCTGACTTTACAATTGGTTCCAGACCCCACCGAATAGAAGTAGGAATTCTTATTTGTAAATCAAATCAATTTATAGTTAGAGCATGAAAACTTGTTAACGACCTTCTGATAAGTTTCTTAAAGGGGAACATTATCACCAGACCTATGTAAGCGTCAATATATACCTTTGATGTTGCAGAAAAAAGACCATCTATTTTTTTAACCGATTTCCGAACTCTAAATGGGTGAATTTTGGCGAATTAAACGTCTTTTTGTTTATCGCGCTGGAGGCGATGACGTCAGAATGTGACGTCATTTTCAACACATTACAGACACCGGGTCTCAGCTCTGTTATTTTCCGTTTTTTTGACTATTTTTTGGAACCTTGGAGACATCATGCCTCGTCGGTGTGTTGTCAGAGGGTGTAACAACACTAACAGGGAGGGATTCAAGTTGCACCACTGGCCCGAAGATGCGAAAGTGTCTGCCGCCAGACCCCCATTGAATGTGCCAGAGTGCCTCCACATTTGACCGGCGATGCTAAGGCAGACATGGCACAGAGATGTATGGATAACCTGCAGATACATTTGCAACAATAGTCAACGAAATCACAAAGGTGAGTTTTGTTGATGTTGACTGCCAGCTAATCGATGCTAACATGCTATGCTAATCGATGCTAACATGCTATTTACCGGCGGTGCTAAAGCAGACGTGGTACAGAGATGTATGGATAACCTGTAAATGCATTTTCAACTATATTACGTTTCCTTCCACCCACATTTAATGCAAAAAAAACACTTACCAATCGACGTATTTAAGTTGCTCCAGTGTCTAAAGATGCGAAAGTCCTGATCATTTGGGCCGCACATTTTACCGGCGATGCTAACGGAGCTATTCAGCCATGCTATGGCTATGAATAGCGTCAATAGCTATTCGCTCAATAGCTTCAGTTTCTTCTTCAATATTTTCATACCCCAACCATCTGTTTCAATACATGCGTAATCTGTTGAATCGCTTAAGTCGCTGAAATCCGAGTTTGAATCCGAGCTAATGTCGCTATATCTTGCTGTGCTATTCCCATTATTTGTTTACATTGGCAGCACTGTGTGACGTCACAGGGAAATGGCCAGTGTTTTCGCAGAGAGCCGAAAATAAGGCACTTTAAAGCTTCATTTAGGGATATTCCGAGACCGGTAAAATTTTGAAAAAAACTTCAAAAAATACAAAAAGCCACTGGGAACTGATTTTTATTGTTTTTAACCCTTTTGAAATTGTGATAATGTTCCCCTTTACAGAAATAGTTAAAGCCCACTAGACATGAAATAACACTCCCATAATCATCTGTACACCCGTTTTACACAATATAGTAGTGGTCATAATCAAAGTAAACAAGTTATGTTGTGTTTTATTTTGTTTTTAAATTGTTTATACTGTGTATTTATATTTTATATGGGCCTTTCTATTTTGTTTTTAAATTGTTTACACTGTGTTTTTATGTTATATTGGCCTTTTAGATAAAGTGCTTTTTCTGATATTTTAACTGTGTTGTGAAGCATTTTGTGGCTTTTTGTCTGTGCCAAAAATAACTGTTACTGCCTTACTTAATATAATACATGTAAGAGAGAAATAAAACATACTCTAAGTAATATGGACACAAACAGTTTGAAAACACAATCTGTGAATATACTTTGACTTGTTTGATATTGATTTTAATCTGTTGGGCAATGCAGTGCAATACCTTGGATTGGATATTTTAAGTCAGTTTAGCCATTGTTTACGCTTGAAAATGCTTAATGTATTCCAAAAATAAGTAAAATGTGCTTAAATTGTCATGACAGGGGGGTCGCAGCTTACTGCGAGGTTTGTTCTCCCGGGATGCAAACGGACTATTCCGGACAAGACTTGCCGGTATGAACATATTTATTAATCTAACTCAAGAAGTACTTGGCAGGGCTTGAGGTAAACAAACATAAACTATGGCGTGGAACAAACACAAAACTTGTGGCATGAAACAAACAGCATAAACCGGGGGTCGGCAACTCGCGGCTCTAGAGCCGCATGCGGCTCTTTAGTGCCGCCCTAGTGGCTCTCTGGAGCTTTTTCAAAAATGTTTGCAAAATGGAAAAAGATGAGGGGAAAAAAACATATTTTTTGTTTTAATATGGTTTCTGTAGGAGGACAAACATGACACAAATCTCCCCACTTGTTTTAAAGCACACTGTTTATTTTACACATGCTTCACCGATTCAAGTATTTGGGGAGCGCCGTTTTGTTTTACTAATTTTGCTTGTCCTTGAACTCACTGTAAAATTATACATGTAAACAAGTATGATTTTCTC
This sequence comes from Nerophis ophidion, assembly GCF_033978795.1. Taxonomy (NCBI): domain Eukaryota; kingdom Metazoa; phylum Chordata; class Actinopteri; order Syngnathiformes; family Syngnathidae; genus Nerophis; species Nerophis ophidion. Next base: position 27,207,729 of record NC_084631.1, on the reverse strand, counting down.
CGACTTTCGAGGACGTGTTTTATGCCACTTCTTTTTCTGCCTCATTTTGTCCACCAAACTTTTAACGCTGTGCATGAATGCACAAAGGTGAGTTTTGTTGACGTTATTGACTTGTGTGGAGTGGTAATCAGACATATTAGGTCACTGCATGACTGCAAGCCAATCGATGCTAACATGCTATTTAGGCTAGCTATATGTACATATTGCATCATTGTGCTTCATTTGTAGCTATATTGGAGCTTATTTGGTTTACTTTAAGTCCTCTTAATAAAATGTATATCTCATGACACTATCTGTATGTAATATGGCTTATATTTTTTTGCCGCTCCAGACATACTTGTATTTGTATTTTTGGTCCAATATGGCTCTTTCAACATTTTAGGTTGCCGACCCCTGGCATAAACTATGGCTTGGAACAAACAAAACGTACTTGGACTCTGCATGAAGCGAACAACATGAACTATGGTATTGCGTGAAAAAAAGCATGAAATTGTGGCATGAAAAGAGCAATGTCACCAAACCGACTAACTGGCAACGACAGGCTTAAATAATAGTCTCTTCATTAGCGACAGGTGTGACCTGAACGCAAGAGGCAGGTGAAAATATTAAGTCGTCATTGAAACTAAAACAAACGGGTGCACAAAAACAAGAGCTAAGGGAGTTTTAAAGGCCTACTGAAACCCACTACTACCGACCACGCAGTCTGATAGTTTATATATCAATGATGAAATCTTAACATTGCAACACATGCCAATACGGCCCGTTTAGTTTACTAAATTGCAATTTTAAATTTCGCGCAGAAGTATCATGCTTAAATGTCGCGGTATGATGACGCGTGCGCGTGATGTCACATTTTGTTCCAGCACCGTTCACAGCTATAAGTCGTCTCGTTTCGTCGCATAATTCCATAGTATTATGGACATCTGTGTTGCTGAATCTTTTGCAATTTGTTCAATTAATAATGGAGACGTCAAAGAAGAACGCTGTAGGTGGGAAGCGGTGTATTGCGGCCGCCTTTAGCAACACAAACACAGCCGGTGTTTCATTGTTTACATTCCCGAAAAATGACGGTGAAGCTTTACTATGGAACAGAGCGGTCAAGTGAACACGGTTGGATTGGACCACACACACACAAAGTACAGTGTATTATGCAGCAATCATTTTGAAAGATCATGTTTCGAAGAGGGTCCCTTGTGAAGGGCAGAGATGGGCATCGCTACCACCCGTCGTCTGGTGCTGAAGAAAGGTGCGGAGCCGACCTTCAGGTTGTACAGGTAGGACCATATAATCTCACTAAAACACTCGTAACACAATAAGCAGATAAGGGATTTTACAGAATTATCCTAGTAAATTTGTCTAATAAATGATAAATGGGTTGTACTTGTATTGCGCTTTACTACCTTCAAGGTACTCGAAGCGCTTTGACACTATTTCCAAATTTACACATTCACACACACATTCACACACTGATGGAGGGAGCTGCCATGCAAGGCGCTAACCAGCACCCATCAGGAGCAAGGGTGAAGTGTCTTGCTCAGGACACAACGGACGTGACGAGGTTGGTACTAGGTGGGGATGTAACCAGGGACCCTCGGGTTGCGCACGGCCATTCTCCCACTTTGCCACGCCGTCCCAATAACATCTCAATTGCTCCCACTGTATAGTCTTTTTTTTTTTTTAGTCCTTCACTCTCACTTTCCTCATCCACGGATCTTTCATGCTCACTCAAATTAATGGGGAAATCGTAGCTTTCTCGGTCCGAATCGCTCTCGCTGCTGGTGGCCATGATTGTAAACATTGTTCAGATGTGAGGAGCTCCACAACCCGTGACGGCACGCGCATATCGTCTGCCACTTCCGGTACAGGCAAGGCTTTTATATTAGCGACCAAAAGTTGTGAACTTTTGTTCTCTACTAAATCCTTTCAGCAAAAATATGGCAATATCGCGAAATGATCAAGTATGACACATAGAATGGACCTGCTATCCCCGTTTAAATAAGAAAATCTCATTTCAGTAGGCCTTTAAACTAACTGAAAATAACAAAAAACATGATACAGACCACAGACCATGACATAAATAAGAATATTTTTGACGAATAATAATCCTTAGTCAAATGCAAACCAGCAAGGACGCGTGATATGATATTTCAGATAAAATATATTTGATAGTGATGCAGCCAAGTTGAAAGCACAACACGACGACTGTTTCGCAAAATTGACGATGCGTAAATAAATATCAATAAGCAATTTTACTGAAGTACATGCAGGAAAAATCCATCCATTCATGCATTTTCCAATGCGTGCTCATCGAGGTCTTGGGCGAGATGGAGCACATCCCAGGAGACTTTTGTCGTGCTGTGGCATACACCCTCAGGACACAATTGGCATCTATGGGGCCTCTGGTAATGTGTCAATATGATACATTTAGTACAGTAAAGATGCTAAAGTAGCTCAATTGGTATTTGCTCAGCTAGCTAAAAGGCCTACTGAAATGAGATTTTCTTATTTAAACGGGGATAGCAGGTCCATTCTATGTGTCATACTTGATCATTTTGCGATATTGCCATATTTTTGCTGAAAGGATTTAGTAGAGAACATCCACGATAAAGTTTGCAACTTAGGGTCGCTAATAAAAAAGCCTTGCCTGTACCGGAAGTAGTAGACGATGTGCGCGTGACATCACGGGTTGGGGAGCTCCTCACATCCTCACATTGTTTACAATCATGGCCACCAGCAGCGAGAGCGATTCGGACCTAGAAAGCGACGATTTCCCCATTAATTTGAGCGAGGATGAAAGATTTGTGGATGCGGAAAGTGAGAGTGAAGGACTAGAAAAAAAAAGAAGATGTTATTAGACACATTTACTAGGATAATTCTGGAAAATCCCTTATCTGCTTATTGTGTTACTAGTGTTTTAGTGAGCTTATATGGTCGTACCTGAAAGTCGGAGGGGTGTGGCCACGGGTGTGGTGACCGCCAGTGTCTTCGATGGAAGCCACGTTTCTCGACGAAGCAAGGCAGCCGGGCTGAGATTTTTTTTTTCTTCCCCCTCCTCCACGGTATAAGCATCCGGCGGTCAGTGGCGGCCGTTGGGAGGAGGCAAGAGAGTCCGCAGCTTCAAGAGGCGAGGCACGACGCAAGCTCTCCGCTCATAACTACGGTAATACCACCATTTTCTCACCGAAACTTGCCGGATGACATGTGGTAGGGCAGTGGTTCCCAACCTTTTTTCAGTGATGTACCCCCTGTAAACATTTTTTTAATTCAAGTACCCCCTAATCAGAGCAAAGCATTTTGGGTTGAAAAAAAGAAAGAAAGAAGTAAAATACAGCACTATGTCATCAGTTTCTGATTCATTAAATTGTATAACAGTGCAAAATATTGCTCATTTGTAGTGGTCTTTCTTGGAAAATTTGGGAAAAAAAAGATATAAAAATAACTAAAAATTGGTTGAAAAATAAACAAGTGAATCAATTATAAATAAAGATTTCTACACATAGAATTAATCATCAACTTAAAGTGCCCTCTTTGGGGATTGTAATCAATCAATCAATCAATGTTTACTTATATAGCCCTAAATCACTAGTGTCTCAAAGGGCATAGAGATTCATCTGGAATCATGAACTTATTTCTAAACATTTCGTCACAAAAAAAGAAAAAATTTAACATCAATATTTATGGAACATGTCCACAAAAAAATCTAGCTGTCAACACTGAGTATTGCATTGTTGCATTTCTTTTAAAAGTTCATGAACTTACATTCATATTTTCTTGAAGTATTATTCAATAAATACATTTATAAAGGATTTTTGAATTGTTGCTATTTCTGGAATGTTTTTAAAAAAATCTCACGTACCCCTTGGCATACCTTCAAGTACCCCCTGGGGTACGCATACCCCCATTTGAGAATCACCGTGGTAGGGAACCATGTTCGCTTGACCGCTCTGTTCCATAGTAAAGCTTCATCATCAGCTTTCGGGAATATAAACAAGGAAACACCGGCTGTGTTTGTGTGGCCAAAGGTGGCCGCAATACACCGCTTCCCATCTACATCTTTCTTCTTTGACGTCTCCATTATTAATTGAACAAATTGCAAAAGATTCAGCAACACAGATGTCCAGAATACTGTGTAATTATTCAATCAAAGCAGACGACTCATAGCTGTGATCGGTGCTGGATCAAAATGTCCGCTACAATCTGTGACGTCACGCGCACGCGTCACCATAGGCGTCATCATACCGCAACGTTTTCAACAGGGTACTCCGCACGAAATTTAAAATTGCAATTTAGTAAACTAACCCGGCTGTATGTGCATGTGTTGTAATGTTAATATTTCATCATTGATATATAAATTATCAGACTGCGTGGTCGGTAGTAGTGGGTTTCAAGTAGGCCTTGAACAACTGTGGTATAGACAACAAAGTCAGTCAGTTGACCACCTGAACTAACCCTTCCAAACCATTTCATGTATTCTTATTATTCTCTATTATTATTATTATTTACCATATTTTGCAAGAAATTTGACCTGACGTTAAAATGCACAGGTTGTCGGCCATTTGGTTGTTGAGGTGCCATTTTTATTACGAGAGGATATTTTTATTTATTTTTTGTTTAATGTTGTAGTTATTGGAGGGCTAATTATTTTGTTAGAATGTGTTGCCAGCCAATAAAAAATAAGCTTTTGGCCGCAAATGGACCCCGGGTCGTATTTTGGACAACCTTGGCATATAAAATGCATTGGTTCTCAATTTTTCATGCCCTTCTTGGGTCATAATCAATTATGACAAAAACATTTTGACTAATAAGTACATTTTGGGGGGATACTATCATTAAAATGTGTAAATGGGTTGTATATTGCCTTTCTATGTTCAAGCCACTCTAAGCGCTTTGACACTATTTCCACATTCTACTGATGGGAGGAGCTGCCATGCAGGGTTTTTATCATGATCCATCAGAAGCAGGGGTGAAGTGTCTTGCCCAAGGACACAACAGACGTGACTAGGATGGTGGAAGCAGAGGATCGAACCACAAACCCTCAAGTTGCTGGCACAACCGAGCCAAGCCGTGAGAGCTATATTAATTAAAGAAAGCAAAATAACCTGCCAACATGAGCTGAAGCTATTATTATTTCAAGATGGGGTGATGGAGCCTTCTCCATCGCTGCTCCCACCCTCTGGAACACTCTTCCCAAAGCCATCCGTGATTGCCCAGACCTTCCCACCTTCAAAAGCCTTCTCAAAACACACCTATTCAGATCTCCTTTTAAGCTGTGATTAGTGTTCTGTGTGTTGTAATTATGTTGTTATTATGTATTTAACAATGTACTGCTTTTATATTTCCTGTATTTTATATTATTACTTTAAACCATGGGTGTCAAACTCTGGCCCGTGGGCCAAATTTGGCCCGCCGTGTAATTTAATTTGGCCCTTGAGGCAATATCAAATTAACATTACAGCTGGCCCGCAGTTATTACACAGCAGCGGTGCCGCTGTAACACCGCAATTTATCACATTTGCCAATCCTCCCGAAGTTCAATCCCCCTCCCGAAAATCTCCCGGGGCAAGCATTCTTCCGATTTCCACCCGGACAACAATATTGAGGGCTTGCCTTAAAGGCACAGCCTTTAGCATTCTCTACAACCTGTCGTCACGTCCGCATTTCCTCCATACAAACAGCGTGCAGGCCCACTCGCATAATATATGCGGCTATTACACACACATAAGTGAATGCAACATACTTGGTCAACAGCCATACAGGTCACACTGAGGGTGGCCGTATAAACAACTTTAACACTGTTACAAATATGTGCCACACTGTGAACTCACACCAAACAAGAATGACAAACACATTTCGGGAGAACATCTGCACTGTAATATAACATAAACACAACAGAACAAATACCCAGAACCCCTTGCAGCACTAACTCTTTCGGGGCGCTACAATATATTTTGATATTTACCTCAGAAGGCTGCAAATAGAAATGAGGCATTACATTTGTATTTAAATTTTATTTGATATGCCATTGATATTTTTTAATTATTATTATTATTATTTGAAACTCGATTTTGCATGTCACTATAAAGTTACTGTATATAATAAGCCTTGCTTGTTCAATGTTCAATGCAAAACTTGTTTGGATCCCTATTAAAAGGTTAATTTGTTCAACCTTGGCCCGCGGCTTTGTTCAGTTTAAAATTTTGGCCCACTCTGTATTTGAGTTTGACACCCCTGCTTTAAACTGTTTTATAATTTAATTCTTTTTTATCCTGTAAAGCGTTTTTGAGTGCTCAGAAAAGCGCTATACCAAATAAAATGTATTATAATTATTATTTATTAGGAAGTATATTTCAGATGCTAGTACATAATATTTATGATTAAGTAAATTGGTCAAACAGAAAGTGCTGTTAAAAAAAAGATATCAATCAATCAAACTTTATTCATTAAGCACTTTTCATACATAAAAGAAATGCAACGCAAAGTGCTTTACAACGTTAAAGACATTACCCCGGTACCCATATCCCCCATTATTATATACGTACGCACGGATACAGATACCAAACCCAAACACACACGACATACACACGTATGCAACTATACGGACAAATGATTGCATGGCTGAGAACAGAGGAGACATGTGAGTAAACACTATCACAGGAGCCATCTGCACCAGGAGGTCATCAGACCGTGGCCACCAGGATGCTGACACAAAAGCGCCCCCACAAGCACGGCCAATGACCCCTGAAGCAGATGGCTCATACTAGGAACGTTGGAAAATACAAATAATAAAACTTATAAAATAGTAAGAACAATGAGTAGAAATAAAGAATATGAAGATTGACAGATAAAAAAGAATATACAGTGGGGCAGAAAAGTATTTAGTCAGCCACCGATTGTGCAAGTTTTCCCACTTAAAATGATGACGGAGGTCTATAATTTTCATCATAGGTACACTTCAACTGTGAGAGACAGAATGTGAAAAAAAAATCCAGGAATTCACATTGTAGGAATTTTAAAGAATATATTTGGTGATTGGGTTTTGGCTCAAAATCTCACGATTCATGGCCCCATTCATTCTTTCCTTTACACGAATCAATTCTCTTGTCCCCTTGGCAGAAAAACAGCCCCAAAGCATGATGTTTCCACCCCCATGCTTCACAGTAGGTGTGGTGTTCTTGGGATGCAACTCAGCATTAGTCTTCCTCCAAACACGACGAGTTGAGTTTATAACAAAAAGTTTTATTTTGGTTTCATCTGACCACATGACATTCTCCCAATCCGGTGCTGTATCATCCATGTATCCATTTTGATATAAACTCAACTCATCGGTTTTGGAGGAAGAAGAATACTGACTTTCATCCCAAGAACACCATATCTACTGTGAAGCATGGGGGTGGATACATCATGCTTTGGGGCTGTTTTTCTGCTAAGGGGACAGGACGATTGATCCGTGTTAAGGAAAGAATGAATGGGGCCATGTATTGTGAGATTTTGAGCCAAAACCTCTTTTCATCAGTGAGAGCTTCGAATGGTTGACCAAATACTTATTTTCCACCATAATTTACAAATAAATTCTTTAAAAATTCCTATAATGTGAATTCCTGGATTTTTTTTTCACATTCTGTCTCTCACAGTTAAAGTGTACCTATGATGAAAATTATAGACCTCTGTCATCATTTTAAGTGGGAGAACTTGCAAGTGGCTGACTAAATACTTTTTTTGCCCCACTGTATATATAAATGGTAAATGGTTGTACTTGTATAGCGCTTTTCTACCCCTTTTTAAGGAGCCCAAAGCGCTTTGACAGTATTTCCACATTCACCCATTCACATACACATTCACACACTGATGGCGGGAGCTGCCATGCAAGGCGCTAAGCAGGACCCGTTAGGAGCAAGGGTGAAGTGTTTTGCCCAAGGACACAACGGACGTGACTAGGATGATAGAAGGTGGGGATTGAACCAGTAACCCTCAGATTGCTGGCACGGCCACTCTCCCAACTTCGCCGCGCCGTCCCCATATATATAATAAATAAATAAAACTAAGTAAAATATTGCATAACTAATAGGATAAAAAGTAAAATACAAATGACTTCAATAAAATTATTAATTTCAGGTAAAAGCCAAATCAAAATGGTGGGTCTTACCTGCTCTTAAACACATGATTCAATTATAAATAAAGATTTCTACACATAGAAGTAATCATCAAGATAAAGTGCCCTCTTTGGGGATTTTAATAGAGATCCATCTGTATTAATGAACTTAATTCTAAACATTTCTTCACAAGAAATGAAATCTTTAACATCAATATTTATGGAACATGTCCACAAAAAATCTAGCTGTCAACACTGAATATTGCATTGTTGCATTTCTTTTCACAGTTTATGAACTTACATTCATATTTTGTTGAAGTATTACCCAATAAATATATTTTTAAAGGATTTTTGAATTGTTGCTATTTTTAGAATATTTTAAAAAAATCTCACGTACCCCTTGGCATACCTTCAAGTACCCCCAGTGGTACGCGTACCCCCATTTGAGAACTACTGGTATAGACAACAAAGTTAGTCAGTTGACCACCTGAACTAACCCTTCTAAACCATTTCATGTATTCTTATTATTCTCTATTATTATTATTATTTACCATATCTTGCAAGAAAGTTGACCTTACGTTAAAATGCACAGGTTGTCGGCCATTTGGTTGTTTAGGTGCCATTTTTATTAAGAGAGGATATCTTTATTGGTTTTTTGTATAATGTTGTAGTTATTAAAGGGCTAATTATTTTGTTAGAATGTGTTGCCAGCCAATAAAAAATAAGCTTTTGGCCCCAAATGGACCCCGGGCCACATTTTGGACAACCCTGGCATATAAAATGCATTGGTTCTCAATTTTTCATGCCCTTCTTGGGTCATAATCAATTATGAGAAAAACTTTTGACTAATAAGTCAATTTTGGGGGGGATACTATCATTAAAATGTGTAAATGGGTTATATTTGTACATTGCCTTTCTACCTTCAAGCCACTTAAATCGCTTTGACACAAACGTTTATATGGTAAAAGCAAATCTGAAAGATAAAAAGGCCCGATACCACAAAAACATTTATAAACCGTAAGAAAAACCTTGAAAATTATCATTAAACACACGTTGAGCCAATGCAGAGATTTTAAAACTGGTTTAATGTGAGCCCGCCTTCTGGTCTTCATCAGGACACGTGCCGCTGAATTTTGTAGTTATTGCAAAGGTGTAGGAAGACCAGAAAGCATGGCGTTACAGTAATCTATAAGACTTGTAATAAAGGCATGCATTAGTGTTTCTGTTTTGCCCTGACAGAGAATTGGGCAAACTCTGGCTTTATTCCTAAGATGATAAAAAAATATTTTTGTTATATTTTGTACTTCACATCAGGTGTCCCCAACCTTTTTTTGCACTACAGACCAGTTTAATGTAGGCATTTTTTTAGGGACCGGCTTTCCACTTGTGCCAGATAAATACAGCAAAAATAAGTGCATGAAAAATACAACTCCCTAGAATGCTGAATTAGTGGGAGCCCCTGGCTTGTTTCTTTTGCAATGAGATGCAGATCGAAATCAGCCTTTGTCTAATTTATATTTTATATTTGTCACACAGTTATAACAAATATAACAAATGGCAACTTCCTATGAGGAATTTTATTGTACATCTTAAGAAAGTTTGATCATGTTAAACCTTTACTGGCTCACCCGCACTGGCTTCCTGTGCACTTAAGATGCAACTTTAAGGTTTTACTACTTACGTATAAAATACTAAGCAGTCTAGCTCCATCCTATTTTGCTGATTGTATTTTACCCTATGTCTCAGCAAGAAATCTATGTTCTAAGAAACTCTAGATTATTAGTGATTCGCAGAGCCCAACTTTAAGGTTTTACTACTTACGTATAAAATACTAAGCAGTCTAGCTCCATCCTATCTTGCTGATTGTATTTTACCCTATGTCTCAGCGAGAAATCTATGTTCTAAGAAACTCTAGCTTATTAGTGATTCACAGAGCCCAAAAATAGTCTGCGGGCTGTAGAGCGTTTTCTATTCGGGCTCCAGGGATGCTACCTCATAGAAGCATTCAAGTCCAATCTTAAAACTAATAAATATAGTCTAGTCTTTAAACAGACCCCCCTTTTAGACCAGTTGATCTGCCGTCTCTTTCTTGCTCTGCCCTCCTCTCCTGCGTGGAGAGGTTATCAGGTGACCACAGATGAGGCACTAGCTGTTCAAAGTCGGGACCAGGGGTGGACCACTCATCTGTGCATCAGTTGGGGAGGTCTCTGTGCTGCTGACTTGTCTCCATTCAATATGATCCCCTGCTGGTTTCTCATTGTATCCCATTGGGTTTAGTTTTTTCTTGCCATAAAGTGGGATCTGAGCCGAGGATGTCTTTGTGGCTTGTGCAGCCCTTTGAGACACTTGTGATTAATAAATAAACTTTGATTGATTGATTCACATTTATTAACAAGTTTATTGGTGTGTTGAAAGTTAAGTCGGAGAAAATGCAGTCGTTTATATAAATTACTTAATGTTTCTGTGCGTCACGGACCGGTACCGGTGCATGGACCAGTGGTTGGGGACCTCTGCTTTACATGTCAAGTATGATTAAAACAAAAAGGAACGTTTTCATGATACACTGTAATTGTTGATGACTGAAGTATGCTGATAGCAACCCAACCTAACCCCCCATCCCACCCCCCGGATTGTAAATGATTAACTTGTGTGATGACTGTATTATGCTGATAGTATATATTTGTACCATAAATTGAATAACGTGGACCCCGAGTTAAACAAGTTGGAAAACTTTTTCGGGTGTCACCATTTAGTGGTCAATTGTACGGAATATGTACTGTACTGTCCAATCTACTAATGAAAGATTCAACCAATCAATCAATCAATCAATCAATCAATCAATCAATCAATCAATCAATCAATCAATCAACCAATCAATCAATCAATCAATCAATCAATCAATCAATCAGTATCCAAAATATTAGCAGCACTGAACCATAATAATAAGAATGTTAAAGGCCTACTGAAATGAGATGTTCCTATTTAAACGGGGATAGCAGGTCCATTGTATGTGTCATACTTGATCATTTCGCGATATTACCATAATTTTGCTGAAAGGATTTAGTAGAGAACATCCACGATAAAGTTCGCAACTGTCGGTGCTAAGAGAAATGCCCTGCCTCTACCGGAAGTCGCAGACGATGACGTCGCAAGTGTGGGGGCTCCACACATATTCACATTGTTTTTAATGGGAGCCTCCAATTAAAAGTGCTATTCGGACCGAGAAAACGACAATTTCCCCATTAATTTGAGCGAAGATGAAATATTTGTGTTTGAGGATATTGATAGCGACGGACTAGAAAAATAAAAAATAAAAAATAAAAAACGAGTTAAAAAAATAAAATGCGATTGCATTGGGACGGATTCCGATCTTTTTAAACACATTTACTAGGATAATTCTGGGAAATCCCTTATCTTTCTATTGTGTTGCTAGTGTTTTAGTGAGTTAAATAGTACTGGAAGGGTGTCTCCACGGGTGTCTTGACGCGCAGTGTCTCAGGGGAGTCGACGGCAGCTATGGACGGCACAAGCTCAGCTTTTCTCCGGTAAGAATTGACTTTCTAACCACAATTTTCTCACCGAAACCTGCTGGTTGACATTCGGTTGGGATCCATGTCTGCTTGACCGCGCTCTAATCCATAGTAAAGTTTCAGCTCCGGGAATTTTAAACAAGGAATCACCGTGTGTTTGTGTGGCTAAAGGCTAAAGCTTCCCAACTCCATCTTTCTACTGTGACTTCTCCAATATTAATTGAACAAATTGCAAAAGATTCAGCAACACAGATTTCCAAAATACTGTGTAATTATGCCGTTAAAGCAGACGACATTTAGCTGTGTGCGCGTAGCGCTCATACTGTCACGCCTGTAAGTTTATGTTTTGGTTTTGGTCAGGTTATGTTTAGTTTTTTTGGACATTTAAGTTCTGTCTTGGCACTTCCTGGTTTGATTTCATCTCCATGCCAACTCATTACTTTTCCCCTGTCATGTCATGTCCCTGTCCTCAGCCTCACACCTGTTTTCACTAATTATCATAGCTACTTAAGTCACTCTTTTTCTTGTCTTCTTTCTGGGATCTTCACACACGCTACCCATGCTGCACCTCCTTCATGCCCTCGTCCATAGTTCCATGCCGTGTAAGTTTTTGTATTTATGCCATTGTGCTAGTTTTGTTTATAGTTCATTATTATTCATGCCAATCGAGCAAGTGTTTTTGTTTCATGTTTGTAGTTTGCAGCATTTATGCTAGTCTTTTGTTTGTTCATAGCCATGTGTCCGTACCTCCTTGTGAGCGCCCTTAGTTTGTTTATTTTTTATTATAGTGTTTAAATAAACAACCATGTACTCACAGTCACGTCTCGCCCGTGCAAATCATTCTCTGCATCGAAGAAACAACTTTAATCCAAGCCAAATTGTGACACATACTTCCTAAAAACGCGCGACGTCTTGCGTACACGTCATCATTAAGCGACGGTTTCAAGACGAAACTCCCGGGAAATTTAAAATTGTAATTTAGTAAGCTAAAAAAGCCATATCGGCATGTGTTGCAATGTTAATATTTCATCATTGATATATAAGTATCAGACTGCTTGGTGGGTAGTCTGTTTCAGTAGGCCTTTAAACTAATACTAATCATTTTGTAATCAAAATTAAGACATTTAGCTAATATTTTGGACTGTATTGTAAGTTTAAGTCGTATTGTTTCATTTGATTGACGTGAACATGCAAAAACGTGCTGAATGAACAAGCCAGTGTGTGTTTCGCGAGTAAAGATTCACCCTAGACCGCGATTGGTCGGGGTTACGTGACGTCACAGAGAAGGCGGAGCCTCCGTGCGTGATTGGCACGGTGTTCTCCTGGCAGTCTGTTGCGGGACCAGGACAGCGACAGCCGGACGCGGGGCTCCAATTGTCTTCGACCCGGGACCACAAAGGTAAGACACTGGCCATGTCGTGACTCCACGCTGTCGTCCTGTTCACCATGTCTACACACTTTGTCGCGCCACTTTCCGGCGGTTTATTGGTCGGTCGTGTGAGCAGCTGTCAGTTGCGTGTCCTAAATGTGTGTCTCCTATTGTGGACATAAATGTGTGTGTCCTATTGTAGACATAAATATGTATCGCTTCCTCACGCACACAATGTTTGTATGTCCTTGTGTGGACGTACGTGTCTCTTCCGCACACGCTCAATGTGTCCCAAAAAAACGTGTCCTAGTTGCAAGTGTGCACACGCGATGTGTGTACAACCCACCCTCCCCGCCAAAAATAAAAAAATAAATAAAAAAAATGGCTGTAAATGTGGAGAGATTGGTGCGAACGTACAGCTGTGTGTACGCACACACACGGCGTAATCTTTTATGGCAAGGATGAAGCGTGAATAGAAATACTCCAATATTTAGAGCAGGGGTCACCAACGCGGTGCCCGCGGGCACCAGGTAGCCCATAAGGACCAGATGAGTAGCCCGCTGGCCTGTTCTAAAAATAGCTCAAATAGCAGCAATTACCAGTGAGCTGCCTCTATTTTTTTTATTTACTAGCAAGCTGGTCTCCCTTTGCTAGACATTTTTATTCTAAGAGAGACAACACTCAAATAGAATTTGAAAATCCAAGAAAATATTGCTTCTTATAACTTTTAGAAAGACACTTTTAGAGAAAAAATACAACCTTAAAAATGATTTTAGGATTTTTAAACCCATACCTTTTTACCTTTTAAGTTCCTTTGTCTTCTTTCCTGACAATTTAAATCAATGTTCAAGTATTTTTTTTTTTTTTGTAAAGAATAATAAATAAATTTTATTTTAATTCTTGATTTTAGCTTCTGTTTTTTCGACAAAGAATATCTGTGAAATATTTCTTCAAAGTTATTATGACTAAAATGATTCTGGCAAATCTAGAAAATCTGTAGAATCCAATTTTTATTCTGGAAAATCTTGAAGAAATAATGATTTGTCTTTGTTAGACATATAGCTTGGTCCAATTTGTTATATATTCTAACAAAGTGCAGATTGGATTTTAACCCAACATGTCATCAAAATTCTAAAATTAATTTTAATCAGGAAAAATTACCAATGATGTTCCATAAATTCTTTTTTAAAATTTTTTCAAAAAGATTCATATTAGCTAGTTTTTCTCTTCATATTTTTCGGTTGAATTTTGAATTTTAAAGAGTCCAAATTGAAGATAAACTATGTTTCAAAATTTAATTTTCATTTTTTTTCGTGTTTTCTCCTCTTTTAAATCGCTCAATTAAGTGTTTTTTTCATAATTTCTTCTCTTCATAGATTTATTTGTTAAAGGTAAATTGAGCAAATTGGCTATTTCTGGCAATTTATTTAAGTGTGTATCAAACTGGTAGCCCTTCGCATTAATCAGTACCCAAGAAGTAGCTCTTGGTTTCAAAAAGGTTGGTGACTCCTGATTTAGAGCATCACAAGCTTAAAATACTGCAAATAATTGCACTTTTCATTATTTCCAGCTGTAAAAACTTTGACCGACTGCAGCATGTCCATATCCGCCGACACAGTATTGATTTTTACGCTACCCTGAAAGGCCATCCCATAATAATTATTGACCATCATAATGTCAGAAGAAATTCACAAAAGGAAATGGTCTGCTATAGGGGGACAAAAGACCAGAAATGTAAATAAAAAATAACCTTTACATCAATGTTAATCAAACAGTGGTGATTCCTAGCGTCTTTAATGGTGTGTCAACTCGGAACGAGTATGACGATCTTCCTGGTAGGGGTGTATCCCTTTATGGAGGATGCCTGTGTGTTATTTTTTTTAACGTGGGGAGACTAGCGCACAGACAGTCACCACACATTCCTTGACAGATCCTGGTCAGGTTCCAGTGGCATGGAGTCCAAGACCCTTTTCTGCTGTAGCCTTCTGCCTCCTTCGCACCCGTTGTGTTAGTTCTTAAAGGCCTACTGAAACCCACTACTACCCACCACGCAGTCTGATAATTTATATATCAACGATGAAATATTAACATTGCAACACATGCAAATACGGCCTTTTTAGTTTACTAAATTACAATTTTAAATTTCCCAGGAGTTTCGTCTTCGAAACGTCGCGTAATGATGACGTGTACGCAAGACGTCACAGGTTTTTAGGAAGTATGAGCGCTGCACACACACACAGCTAAAAGTCGTCTGCTTTAACGGCATAATTATACAATATTTTGGAGATCTGTGTTGCTGAATCTTTTGCAATTTGTTCAATTAATATTGGAGAAGTCACAGTAGAAAGATGGAGTTGGGAAGCTTTAGCCTTTAGCCACACAAACACACGGTGATTCCTGGTTTAAAATTCCTGGAGGTGAAACTTTCCTATGGATCAGAGCGCGGTCAAGCCAACATGAATCCCAACCGAATGTCAACCAGCAGGTTTCGGTGAGAAAATTGTGTTTAAAAAGTCAGTTCTTACTGGAGAAAAGCTGAGCTTGTGCCGTCCATAGCTGCCGTCGACTCCCCTGAGACACTGCGCGTCAAGACACCCTTGGAGACACCCTTCCGACTATCAGGTACTATTTAGCTCACTAAAACACTAGCAACACAATAGAAAGATAAGGGATTTCCCAGAATTAACCTAGTAAATGTGTCTAAAAACATTGGAATCCGTCCCAATGCAATCACGTTTTTTTTTTTAAACGTTTTTATTTATTTATTTTTTTCTAGTCTGTTGCTATCAATATCCTCAAACACAAATCTTTCATCCTCGCTCAAATTAATGGGGAAATTGTCGTTTTCTCGGTCCGAATAGCACTTTTTGTTGGAGGCTCCCATTAAAAACAATGTGAATATGTGAGGAGCCATCACACGTGTGACGTCATCGTCTGCCACTTCCGGTAGAGGCAGGGCATTTCTCTTAGGACCGAAAGTTGCAAACTTTATCGTGGATGTTCACTACTAAATCCTTTCAGCAAAAATATGGCAATATCGCAAAATGATCAAGTATGACACATAGCATGGACCTGCTATCCCCGTTTAAATAAGAACATCTCATTTCAGTAGGCCTTTAATGGCGTGTCAACGATCCAGTCATCATCATCGGCGGTTACTCAGAACGAGTATATGACTATTGTCCTGGTAGGGGTGTATCCCTTTATGGAGGGTGCCTGTGCGTTATTTTGTTTAACGTGGGGAGACTAGCGCACAGACAGTCACCACACGTTCCTTGACAGATCCTGGTCATGTTCCAGTGGCATGGAGTCCAAGACCCTTGTTTGCTGCAGCCTTCTTCCCTCATCGCACCTGTTGTGTTCTTAAATCTACCGTCTTCCGCTTGCTCCGCCGTTGAGGTCTTTACCGTAACCCTGGCTAGGGGGCAGTCAGGTACTAGGTTTTGGCCAAGGGCCACCTGGGGTAACAGTAGTAAAGGGGTTGACTTCCTAGTGCCCCAAGACCCCATAGAGGAGCCCACTGCCGGATGCACTTAAACGTCATGGCCAGGACACCATCCAGTAAGGCAGTAGTGACGGAATTATTTTACAAGGTGAGTGGGAAATATTTACAGTCACTTCTGTACGTAATGAGGGGTAATATACTGAAATAAGACCTGCTCAAAGGCCTTGTGGTTAGAGTGTCCGCCCTGAGAACGGTGGGTTGTGAGTTCAAACCCCGGCGGAGTCATACCAAAGACTACAAAAATGGGACCCATTACCTCCCTGCTTGGCAGTCAGCATCAAGGGATGGAATTGGGGTTTGAATCTCCAAATGATTCGCAGGCGCGGCCACCGCTGCTGCTCACTGCTACCATGCGGGGATGGGTCAAATGCAGAGGATAATTTCACCGCACCTAGTGTGTGTGACAATCATTGGCACTTTAACTTTTAACGTAGCTGTTTATTCCGAACAAGTGCTAGTCAACAACATACATATTAAAGTTTGCGGTATTCTATGTAGGACAATTGTGCCATGGACCCTGAATTTTCGCCTGTTTACATCGCAATGTAGGCTGGGCTGTAGGACTCGCTAACGAGTTAAGTCTGTTATGCGCCTTAGTTTATAGGCAGTTAAGGGCTGCTAAAAACTGGGCTAGTTAGCAAAATACGGGTAACGCTAGCAACCATGTCCACGGCATCTGAAGTTACGAAGTTACTCTGCTCTAAGTGGTGGTTTGATTGGTTTATTGAGACATGTATTAGTAGATTGCACAGTACAGTACGTACAATTGACCACTATTTGGTAACACCAGAATAAGTTTTTCAACTTGTTTGGGTCGAGGTCCACGTTAATCAATTCATGGTACAAATATATACTATCAGCATAATACAGTCATCACACAAGTTAATCATCAGAGTATATACAGTACATCGAATTATGTACAATCCGGGTGGTGGGATGTGGAGGGGGTCGGGAGAAGGTTAGGTTGGGTTCACTTGCTTAAAGAGAACAAGTGCTTCGTAAATTGGATATGACTACAAAATGTGGCTAAAGAAGGCTGTACAATATTCAGAGGCACACGAAATAGAAAGATATTACTTAGCGTCAACGATGACAAAGGAGCACAGCTCAACCAACAGCAGCGTGGACGAGCAGCATTTGTTTTCATAGTGGGGAAAAAAAATAAGGATTTCTACAAAACACGATCTCGGGAATAACACAATCGGTATTTTATGGACCCCAACGACCGCGTTGCATCGAACTTTGAGTGTACCATGCTGTATTCAGTGTAGGGCTGGGCGATATGGCCTTTTTTTAATATCTCAATATTTTTAGGCCATATCGCGAAACACGATATATATCTCGATATTTTGCCTTGGCCTTGAATAAAAACTTGATGCATATAATCACACCAGTATGATGATTCTATGTGTCTACATTAAAACATTCTTCTTCCTACTGCAATAATAAATGCTCATTTTAAACTTTCATGCAGAGATGGAAATCACAACTAAGTCAATTGACCAAAACTGTATTTATTAAACAGTTATTAAGCAGTGGCACAAACGTTCACGTCATTTCCAAAACAGAAAGTGCTAGATTGTCAGAGACATTTTAAGTGTCAAATAAAAATGAGCTGTTTAATAGAAAATGAAATAGTGTTTGTCCTTCACTATGTTGTTGGTTACTACGGACGTTATTAAATTCTGTTGTTGACTATTTTTTTCATTCGGTGTTGATGTGGAAATGGTTACGTCGGCATATTGTTGGTGTGGCACCAAATGGTGATGTTGACATGCGGAAAAAGCACTCTTTATTCTCTAGGAGGTGACTTTTCAAAGGATGGTACATATTAGCAGTAATGCTACTTTTGGTAGCAACACTTTTGGCCCACACTTGACAGATCAGGTTGTCTGCTCGATATATTCCCACTTGAATCCAAACCACCGCCAGACGATTATTCCTTTATTCGCACCTTCTTTCTCTCGTATTACCACTGGCACGGCTCTGCTAGCATCACAGCTTATGTTACCCATGCTGCTACCTCTCTGCTCCGCGAGGGCGTATACGTATGTGACGTATGACATGACAGTATGTGACGTATGTAAGAAGGTGCGCTTGTCTGTGAGAAGGAGACCCATGAAAGAGCGAAAAGAGCCTGTAGTGTAATGCCCGCAGTTAAAAGCAACTGCGTTAGAACGTATACTCGAATATCACGATATAGTCATTTTCCATATCGCGCAGAGACAAACCCACGATATATCGTTTATATCGATATATCGCCCAGCCCTAATTCAGTGCAAACTAGAAATGTTTTGATCAGGGTTTTATGCTGCCAATGCTGACCATGCATGAGTAAGATACAGATCACATGTATCACCTGTACATTTTTGACTAAATGGATCGGCTCCACGCTGTGTATGGGGACTTGTAATTAGCTTCTAGCTGCTTGTCGGCCAGAGGCATAAAATAAGGGGATTGTGTTAGTGATTGGCGTTGAAAGGCATTACTCGACAATGGTGATTAAAGGAATGCACAAAAAAATCGAGTCACATCCGAATCGCGATTATTCATCTCCATTGATTCATAATCCTCAGAAATTGGGGGGAAAAATTAAGACATTTTTAGGCCATTTCCATCCACCAGAAGGAGCTTTTCTAACATGTAACCCTTTTTGAGGAAAAAGTCATAATGATTATGCCAAATAATACTTTGAGAGAATCGGTTGAATTGAGTTGTCACCCAGGAATCGATATGAATCGTTAGGTGCCCAAAGAATCACACCCCTAGCCATCATGTGCTTTTTGAGTGTATTCAAAATGGTTAACACAACTTTTAATATCAGAGGTTTTATTTACATTTACATTGGAATCTGTATGCGTGTGTTTGTTAATGAGGCGCGTAATCCAAATGTCATCCTTGTTTTGCAACCTTTCTAAGCAATTTACCCTGGCCTGACATGATGGGGAGGACCCTTCACATCTGGGAAACACACATTTATGGGTGTTCTCGTCTTCCCTTCGATCTTCTAAGAGCCTAATCAAATGAGTTGTATGTAATACTATTGAGTGGCAGGAAGGAGAGTAGACTGCATTAGAGTACAGGAGTCTCAGGGCAGGGAAGACCATAATGACCCGTGCCAGGATCCAGCATGACCTTTATTGTTCTGCATGGGTGCAGTGTGGCACGCCAAACTGCTCAGCCCACATGCACTTTGTGGAAAACCATATTTCATCTTCCTGATGTTGGCAGAAGGTGTTTAGTAATTCAGACTATAGGGGACGCTTTTGTGAGCGGTGGTTGCTAACACTTGTCACCTCAAGTAAGTTTGTTTGACTGGTTTGAGCGCGACTATCCAATAAAACGTCAGATAGTGATTATTTCATTAATTGAGGAATCTATCAGATAATAATAAATAAAACGCACTGAATAACTTCAATGCGTCTTTTAGGGGAGATAGTTGAAATAAAGAAAATGTTGACCTTTATTCTTTCTTCTTATGAATGCACATAACATTGAAATTGCACTTGTACCAATTATTTATTACTTGTTTGAAAAAAAACACAAAAAAAAAACTTCTAACCAGGGACAGTAATAGATAATAAAGAACCAAAGTGAACAAAAAGATGTATGATAAATTGAGGGACAATGTATTCAACATATTTGAACGGGTGGAAAGAGTGCTGTTTGATTTTTGGGCAAACAACTTTGACATTCAAACTGTAGATGATATAACATGTCCTCACATGCCCACATGTGTTTGAATAAAACATTTAAGTCAAACATAAAAGGTGGTGTGATCAACCGAAATAGGGAGTTCACCTTGTTTTTGCTTTTGTGCTGTTCTTAAAATAGGCAGGAGGCTTTATGCTAACGTTGTACCATTGATGTAGTGACATTGTGAAAATCAATCAGTCAACATTTAATTATATAGCTCTAAATCACAAGTGTCTCAAAGGGCTGCACAAGCCACAACAACATCCTCGGTTCAGAGCCCACATAAGGGCAAGGAAAAATAACTGTTGTGTGACTATCAAAAAGTAATTAGTCACTGAGAGTGGTAAGCAGGGCTCTGTCTGACACGCTAGGTCCAAGGATGCAATACGAAGTATTTATTGCTGTTTTGAGGATGATTTATTGTCCCTTTGAGTAAAGGTTTCTCATAGTCATCATTGTCACTGTCAACGACGTCTCACTGGGGTGAGTTTTTCCTTGCCCTTATGTGGGCTTCTACCGAGGATGTCGTTGTGGTTTGTGCAGCCCTTTGAGACAATTGTGATTTAGGGCCATATAAATAAACATTGATTGATTGATGTTTTGCGTTTCTTATGCATCACTGATAGTGTTTTCGTATTTTGTTTGTATAAATGGCTACACTTTTATTATTGTAAATGTTGCTTTTTACCGTAGCACTTTTAACATTTATCCAAGTGAAAAGTGCATTACAAAAAAAATCTCTTATTGTTAATTATGTATGGTGAGTGTTGTGACATCCTGCTCTGTTCAGTGGTCCTTGAACATACCATAAGAACACCTCTGTCTTGTATGAGCCTTCATTGTAATTCTGTTTTAAGAGAGCACATCTTATAGGTTCAATGTGCACGATTAAATATCTTAGTTGCTCTGATGATAATGTGTTTCTATAAGTTTAGATCGGGATATGTCATTTTTGGGGAAATGTGTTAATGCCTCTTGTTTTCATGTTAGCATTTAAGCTAGCACGCTGGTGCCCAGTGAGTCTTTAAAACTGTGGCTATCCATCATTTTATAATAAAAGGGTAAACTAATCGTCTGGGTTTTTACTGCGGTTAGCAATAATAGTTAATCGTTACATGCCTACACTCTTGGCACGCTGCCGTTCCTGCCACACGCACTTAGGCCACATCACCCGCAGCGTAACCTACATCACCGTAAGGAAGTACATCACGCTCATGTGCTCACTAATTCTTGCAGAAACGGTTAATTTTATACATTTGTATTAATCAAACTCATTAAAATAATAATTGACACAACAAATACAAATCAAAGCTGTTTTTTTAAATCAATGAATTGTTGCAGCTCTACAATCCAGGCTAAAGCACGATTGCTCATGCACGAGCAAGGGCATGAGTGCCATACCATGTTGTCCGATTAAAAGCTATTGGTTTTTATTAAAAACAGCAAGTTTGCATCAAAAGAGCAAAAAAAACCCCTTCTGCAGCTCTCATGGTTATTGATACATAGGATGATAGATTAACAATGCATCCATAATAGGAATGATTCAAGCTTCCCAGCTATGAATGCATCATAAGTCATTGCTGCCCTTCTTCTCCTTCCCTTTGCTGTTAACACATCAGTGCCTCCCAGTGCTCATTATGGACTGGCGCTGGTGTAAAGACTTGAATCAGAAAGCCACACTGACAGTCAACTTAGCAAGTGTCATGACAAGGAAAAGTGAAACCAGCAGAGAAAACCTACTATGGCCTATTGTGCTGACTCAGCAGGGTTTTTATATGGCCGTTCTCTTAAAGGGACAATACTCACAAACAAAAATAACACATCTATGAACAACTAAAAACTCCTGGCTCTCAAAAGAGAAACTGGGCATATACTGTACAACCTGCCAAGAGGCTCAGTGGGGTTTCCGTGCCAAGGTAGTAGTGGACTGTCATGTGATCAGATCCTCTGAAGCTGCATGGCTGTGCGCACACTCTCCACCTGCTTCAACATGAGCAAGGAGAATTAGGCCATGTTTAGTTACGTTGACGAAGGAGCACTGATGCGGAAATGTTGTGGAGGGATTTTGGAGTGTTTTTCATCAACATGAGCATTAGAATGCCTGGTAGACACATCCATCCACTCTATAACATGTACTGGACTAAAATGCATATTTTACTTAGAAAATGCTACCTTTACTTAATCAACATGACCACTAAAACGCTAACGTGAGCTTGGTAGGCATCAATCCTCTCCATAAAATGTACTGGACTAAAAATGAACATTTTACTTTGAAAACATTACATTTATTTGATCAACATGACCACTAAAACATAAACGTGAGCTCAGTAGACACATCCAACCACTCCATAAAATGTACTGCACTAAAATACATATTTTACTTTAAAAACACTACATTCATTTGATCTACATGACCACTAAAATGCGAATGTAAGCTCGGTAGATACATCCAACCCACTCCATAAAATATACTTGACTAAAATTCATATTTTACTTTTTAAAACGCTAAAACATTTATTTGATCAACATGACCATAAAAGTAATCGTGAGCTCAGTAGACACATCCAACCACTCTATAAAATGTACTGGCCTACAACGCATATTTTACTTTGAAAACACTAAAATTATCTGATCGACATGACCAATAAAATGTGAATGTGAGCTCGGTACACACATCCAAGTACTCCATAAAATGTACTGGAGTTGCATATTTTACTTTGAAAACACTACATTTATTCGATCAACAGGACCATTAAAATGCAAATGTGAGCACGGTAGACACATCCAAAAACTCTATAAAATGAACTGGATTAAAATGCATATTTTACTTTGAAAACACTACATTTATTTGATCAACATGACCACTAAAACGCAAATGTAAACTTGGTAGACATATCCAACCAATCC
This sequence comes from Nerophis ophidion, assembly GCF_033978795.1. Classification (NCBI taxonomy): domain Eukaryota; kingdom Metazoa; phylum Chordata; class Actinopteri; order Syngnathiformes; family Syngnathidae; genus Nerophis; species Nerophis ophidion. The sequence goes on along the minus strand of NC_084631.1, from coordinate 27,184,633 downwards.
ATTAAATGTAGTGGAGTAAAAATGCATATTTTGATTTAAAAACACTACATGTTTTTATAAATTAGGGAATGTTTCAAATCAGGGGTCACCAACGCGGTGCCCGCGGGCACCAGGTAGCCCGTAAGGACCAGATGAGTCGCCCGCTGGCTTGCTCTAAAAATAGCTCAAATAGCAGCACTTACCAGTGAGCTGCCTCAATTTTTTTTGTTTTATTTACTAGCAAGCTGGTCTCGCTTTGCTTGACATTTTTTATTCTAAGAGAGACAACACTTAAATAGAATTTGAAAATCCAAGAAAATATTTTAAAGACTCGTTCTTCACTTGTTTAAATAAATTCATTTATTTGTTTTACTTTGCTTCTAATAACTTTCAGAAAGACAATTTTAGACAAAAAATACGTTAAAATTATTTTAGGATTTTTAAACACATATACCTTTTTACCTTTTAAATTACTTCCTCTTCTTTCCTGACAATTTAAATGAATGTTCAATTATTTTTTTTTTTATTGTAAAGAACAATAAATACATTTTAGTTGAATTCTTCATTTTAGCTTCTGTTTTTTCGACAAAGAATATTTGTGAAATATTTCTTCAAACTTATGACTAAAATTAAAAAAAAATATGCTGGCAAATCCAGTAAATCTGTAGAATCAAATTTTTATTCTGGAAAATCTTGAAGAAATAATTTGTCTTTGTTAGACATATAGCTTGGTCCAATTTGTTATATATTGTAACAATGTGCAGATTGGATTTTAACATGTCATCAAAATTCTAAAATTAATCTTTATCTGGAAAAATTACTAATGATGTTCCATAAATTCTTTTTTTTATTTTTTCAAAAAGATTCGAATTAGCTAGTTTTTCTCTTTATATTTTTCGGTTGAATTTTAAATTTTAAAGAGTCCAAATTGAAGATAAACTATGTTTCAAAATGTAATTTAAATTTTTTTCATGTTCTCTCCTGTTTTAAATCGGTCAATTAAGTGTTCTTTTCATAATTTATCCTCTACAAAATACCTTCCATAAAAGGAAAAAACATGTACGACGGATTGACAGACAGAAATACTCTTTTTTTTTTTTTTTTTTTTTTTTTTTTTTAATATATATATATAGATTTATTTTTTAAAGGTAAATTGAGCAAATTGGCTATTTCTGTCAATTTATTTAAGTGTGTATAAAACTGGTAGCCCTTCGCATTAATCAGTACCCAAGAAGTAGCTCTTGGTTTCAAAAAGGTTGGTGACCCCTGTTTTAAATAAACCCCTCGGCCCCAAATATGTACATGTTATACTTATAGCATAACTTTTTGTATGGAGTCTTACTAAGTAAGTCCATGTGTTTGATTGTATAATGCAGCTAGTCTTTATCAGGCTCATCAGTGCAAAAACCTCATGAGTCCTATACAGTGGACATTTGCTTTTTTGAATAAAAAGTTATTTTTTCCTAAACTTGTAAAAAAAAAAAAAAACAATTGTCCACTGCAGATGAAGCGGTTACAGGTGGTTTGACTGGTTAAAGCTCGGTTATGATTATTATTATTATGGTCGTCGTTTGCTTAGTCGTTCATCTTATGGGTGGCGGTGTAATCCTCTTATTGCGCGGCTACGTTGAACTCATAGAGTGACCTACATAGGCTTGGTCTGGATGCGAGAGGCGGGGACGCGTGTGGTCAGATGGGAGGAGTTACAGTGTCAAAAGTTATCTTATATACAAGAGTGGTATCACAATTGTGCCTAACAGACCATAATGCTCAGCATGGTCTACCTAATATTGTGGCCAATATATGGACATGGAGAGTCAGCACCTTCTCATGCTGCCAATGTAAACGTGCATCAAGGTGCGCCCCTACAGGACTCACTCTGCACCCCCAAGTTTGTAACTGCTCCTCCAAGACCAAGCCCCTTTAGCGACATCTGGGCTCCGCTGCGGCATGAGCTCCCGGCCTCTTTTGTGATTGTCAGGTCATTGCGAGGAAGCGGGAGTGACAGCTGCTGCCCCCCACCTACAAGCTCTGTGATGCACACAGAATAGAAGATGGGTTGAACACTGTACTGCGTCTGGCCACAAAATTGTTACTCCAGCGTTTGCTGCTTTTAAAATGTGCGGCACATGAGTGGGGAAAAAAGCACAAAACAAAATACACGAGCCCTCTGATCTTCTATAATCCCTCATCCAGGAGCTCGCCATCATTGGACTGCTTCCCTGCAGGCTCGCCAATGGCAGCTGGGTTTGACAGTGACCACTTCCTATTAGAAGGGTTGTGACAGGACAAAGGGGGCGGTCTCGTGCATCATCAGCGTTCCAAGCTGCTTAACCTTTGTGAAAATATGAACATGTGACGTGACCGAGCTCTATAAATATTCTCAAATCTGTTATGTTGATAGAACATTCCCCGGCTTCCTTGTTGTCTTTAGAAGCATACTTGCAAGCTCAGTCCGCTGTCACGCTTGAGCTTGCAAGCATCAAAAGACCAATTCTAGGCTGGTGTTTAACCGGACTTTGTCAATTTGTGAAGTTTCAGCAACGCTTCCGCTAACATTAATGATGTCACTAAGAAAGGAAAACGTAGGTGATATACACGGGTTAGCTCAGAATGCTATTCACATTTGGACCCAGAACCTTATTATTTTCATTGCTGAGAAAACGAGTGTCCCAGTACGCTCTTCTCTTGTCATCCTCACAAGACCTTTTTTCATTTTTCCCCTAGTCTTATCAAGCCTAAAGTATTTAGAGATAAAATGTGTCTCCTGTGCCCATGTTCTACATTCCTGGCAAATAAGGTTGCAAACCTCTTTTGTGAGCTCCTCCTTACTGTCACCGCCGCATGCTTGTCTTTTCCCTCCATGAACATTCTTCCAGGGGATATCTTTCATTTCCAGCGTGTGTGGCCAGCCTGATTGTTGCGTAATGAATGGACCTCTCACTCTGTCCCTCCAAGGGATACTCAGTGAAGCAGTAATTATCTTCGATGTGCTGCAGCTGGAAGGGAGAGTCAGTGAGGAGTGGAGTTGTAAAGTAATGACATTTAAGCTCCTAACGTGTAGCCTGGCTTGACTTGAGCTTCAGGAGAGAGCCGCTTACGGCCGAAGGCGATAAGAACGATGTCATCGCCTCTTCAGCGCTTGGACATTCCATGTTTTGGGCTGGTGAAGGTTTCCCTCTCATCCATCAAATATAGTGTTTCCCACAGGACCGCAAGGTGTCTGGAGTGGTGCTTTATGTCATCATCTCATTTGCATAATTAGCCGTAACACAAGTGCATGTCTTTTTTTCCGCCGTTGTGGCCCTACTTGGCAACATTGGCAAATTCATTTGTGGGTCACCAATGAATGTATGAACAAATGTGTGTTTTTATTTAAGTGCCTCGTACTTTCCATTTGTTCTGAATATTGGTCGACTTGGTGAGTGCCGTTAGATCACTGATTTAAGATGCACGGCTATATAATCCGATACCTACTATTTTGATGATATCGACCAAAATTCGATATCAATATCAAATCATGACACGCCTATGTACTTAAAACGATATGACAATTCCATGTCACAGTTATTGGGACCAAAATCAATCAATCAATGTTTATTTATATAGCCCTAAATCACCAGTGTCTCAAAGGGCTGCAGAAACCACAACACAAACCATAACGACATCCTCGGTAGAGCCAACATAAGGGCAAGGAAAACTCACCCCAGTGTGACGCCGGTGACAGTGACAATGATGACTATGAGAAACATTGGAGAGGACCGCATATGTGGTCCAGGGGACCACATGCAATGGATGTCGAGCGGGTCTAGCATGATACTGTGAAAGTTTAATCCATAGTGGATCCAACACAACCATGAGAGTCCAGACCAAAGTGGATCCAACACAGTAGCGAGAGTCCCGTCCATAGTGGAGCCAACAGGAAACCATCCCAAGTGAAGGCAGATCAGCTGCGCAGAGATGTCCCCAGCCGATACACAGGCGAGCAGTCTATCCTGGGTCCCGACTCTGGACGAGCGGTCCATCCTGGGTCCCGACTCTGGACAGCCAGTACTTCATCCATGGCCAACGGACCGTACCCCTTCCACAAGGGAGAGTGGGACAGAGGAGAAAAAGAAAAGAAACCGCAGATCAACTGGTCTAATAAGGGGGTCTATTTAAAGGCTAGAGTATACAAATTAGTTTTAAGGTGAGACTTAAATCATCACAGTATTGTGGAATGTGTTCAAAAGTACACACTACACTCTTCTGACCACATTTTTTTGAAAATAACTAACACACTGTTCGAAAAGCTACTATTTTATGGAAGTAGAATTGTCTAACATCAACTTATATACATCCATCCATCCATCCATTTCTACCGCTTATTCCCTTTAACACATACGCATATATTAATAAATATACAAGTAAAAATACAAACGTGATATACAAATAAATACATTTGTATAAATAAACGTGTATTTGTAAATATATTTTTGAGATTTTAATACAAATATGCTTGAATTTGTATTTGTATTGAATTTGCATATGTGAATCGCTTTTTTGCTTTTGTGTCAATGAAATAGTCCTCCCACAAACCAGATGCACAAACAAAAATGTGACCTACACACTCTCCTGAACAACCAGCAGAAGGCACTGTAGCCAGAGCGGTCTGGGTCACATAGCATTGTATATGCAAAATGCCCAGAGTTCTCTGCACAAAAACAATCCATGTCTTTACAGTGAGAACGCACAGCGGGCCTGAGCTTGCTAACATTAGCGTTGTTTTACCTAATGCTAATTTATCCAGTTGATCTAAAAGACCGTGCTAGCTGCTTATTTTATTGTATCAATGCCGTTTAATGACCTTGTCCCGATGTAGATACTGAACTCTTATCAGTGCAATGTGTGTCAAATCATCATCATCATATATCAATCATCATGTGACCCCCCCACTAGTGTGCCTCTAATTGGCTCGCCAGTGTCTGACCATGTCTCTGACTGAGACCGCTCTGGCTGCAGTGCCCTCTGCTGGTTGTTCAGGGGAGTGTGTAAGTCACATTTATTTGTGCATCTGGTTTGTGGGAGGAATGTCTCATCGACACAAAAGCAAAAAAGTGATCCACATATGCAAATTCAATACAAATACAAATACAAAATCAAGCATATTTATATTAAAATCTCAAAAATATATTTACAAATACACGTTTATTCATACAAATTCTTGATTATATTTATATTAATATCTCAAAAATATATTTACAAATACACGTTTATTCATACAAATTATTGATTATATTTATATTAAAATCTCAAAAATATATTTACAAATACACGTTTATTCATACAAATTCTTGATTTGTCTGTATGTCACATGTTTATATTTATACATTTTATTTGTATACATTTTCAAATCTCAAATATATTTACAAATATGCATATATTTATACAAATTATTTATTTATTTGTATATCACATTTGTTATTGAATATTTATTAATATATGCTAGGGGTGCAACGGTACGTGTATTTGTATTGAACCGTTTCGGAACTGGGGTTTCGGTTCGGTACGAGGGTGTATCGAACGAGTTCGTAAACTAAAGTCTTAACAAGCTGCTCTGCATCTGATTGGTTACATACAAAGCCAATCAGCAGAGCGTATTCAGAGCGATGTAACAGCCAATCAGCAGTGCGTATTCAGAAAGCATGGAGTCAGTGCTCCGGTGTCGAGATGAGCAGATATCGGTTTAGCAGGTGAGCAGCGGACATCGTACACTCCCCAAATTATAAAAAACACTTCCCAGTCACAACTATTACAAACATCACTATGAGCCTGTTGACCTTCTAGAAACTTAAACTGCAGCTCAGCTCGCTCATAGTTCTGGGTTGAGGTGAAGGCTAATTAGCTTTTAGCGTTATGTTAGCTAATTTTGCTGTGTGTGTGTGTGTGTGTGCGTGCGCGTGCGTGCGTGCGTGTGTGTGTGTGTATAATAAAAGTCAACTACAGACTTCCCAAATGCTGTAATAAATTAAGCATGATGAGTTGACTTGAAACTGTTTAATTTTGCACTTTTTATAGGTAGAAGAAAGGTTTTGTCATTTGATTTAATCAAAGCAACAACTTGAAGCAGTTTAATGTGGATTAACGTGGGCAGAATTATAGTGTTCCCAATGTTAAAAGGATAAAGCCATTGTTTACAAATTTGGTAAATAAATAACCAAAAAATGTATATTTTGTTGTTTTCTTACTGTACCGAAAATGAACTCAACCGTGACCTCTAAACCGAAGTGAAATTTTTGTGTACCGTTACACCCCTAATATATGCACATGTATTATTATCATATTGCTATGTATAAGTCGATGTGAAATAATTCTACTTCCATACTATTTTGCATGTTTTTTTTCTTCCAGTATGCCTCACTGATAGTGTTTTGTCGTAGTATTAGATCTTTTTTAATGATTAAGCTTTTATTGTTTTTAAACATTGCTTTGTAATGTCGCACTTTAAAACGTATTCAAATAAAAAGTGCGTAACAAACAACTAAAATAACTAGCTATTGTTACTATTCATTATTTCCTTTTGGTGTCATACTCTGTACAGCGCTCCTTGAACTCACCATAAAAACTAGTATTCCCCTGAGTAAGAAGGATCACTCTGTTCTCAGAGAGCACAGTTTATAGCTTCATTGTACACAATTGAATATCTTCGTAGCGCAAACAGATATTTATTGTAACGGATTGGGGTGTGACGTTTCTTCTTGGGGAAAGTCTCTTGTTCTCATGTTAGCATTTGAGCTTGCGAGCTGGCGCCAGTCAGTCTAAAAATTTTAATTGAAAACCGTAATAGTAACAGTCTGATGTTTTACCACGGTCACCATTTTTACCGTTATCGTTTCATCCCTAATACTTACGCAATACTTACCCCTACAGATGTCCGATAATGGCTTTTTTGCCGATATCCGATATCGCTCAACTCTTAATTACAGATTCCAATATCAACCGTTACCGTGGAATTAACACATTATTATGCCTAATTTTGCTGTGATGCCCAGTTGGATGCATTGAACAATGTAACAAGGTTTTCCAAAATAAATCAACTCAAGTTATGGTAAAAAGTGCCAACATGGCACTGCCATATTTATTATTGAAGTCACAAAGTGCATTTTTTTTTCAACATGCCTCAAAACGGCAGCTTGGAATTTGGGACATGCTCTCCCTGAGACCCACTACAACTATGGAAAGTAATATACTTTGACTTTCACAAAGTGCATTATTTTTTTATCTTTTTGAAACATGACTCAAAAAAACAACTACAAAAACAATGAACGCACGTAGCTTCAGTCCAGAGTATACGAGAGTAATAAAGTAAACAATAACATAGTCCTCCTTTAGTGCAAGACTGCCTGGCATACTGTATAACAGGAAATTATAAACTGGGCTCAATCTGCCCTGCTCTAACGTATTTGTATAAGTAACACAAATGTGCTGCAAGCTAGTGGTGAGTGTTTGAAGTGGCCTACCAGTCAGTCAGAGCTTCTGAAATGCTGCGTTGAGACAGGGGTGGTTTTTGTTGTATTTTTTTTTTTTCTTGGCGGAGTATTTAAGCGACAACTGTGTGGTTCTACTTTTTTTCGCTGTTTGATTTTCATCCATCTTCCGCTTGATATTCATCGTGTATCTCCTTATGATTCTTGAAGAGGTGGAGATCAAATTGCTTTAATTAAAGGAAGACGTCTTGGTTCCTCCACGCATAACCAACTTTTTGCAGTCATTGCAAATTGCCAATTTTTTATCCGTCAGAGACGCTTTAAAATAATCTCAAACCATGCGTTAGTCAGTCACCGAGCGAGCTGGCTTGTTAGCCAGGCTACAGCACCGGCAACAACACACTCTTGTTGTTGTTATGCTCTGCTCGCGGCGGTTTGATGAGGTCATCAAGCGTCGCCAGTAAACTCCTCATGCTGCAGTCGTGCTGCAACTCCTGTGTTGTGTTTGGGAGAGGGGAGGGGCTGCTGACTGGGAGACGCAACTGCTCTGTATTTCTCCCTATGTCCGTGTACTGCTCCGTACAGCGGCGTTTTAAGAATTTATAAATTTTACTTTTTGAAACAGATACCGATAATTTACGATATTATATTTTAAAGCATTTATCGGCCATAATATCAGTAGTCCGTGGAATTAACACATTATTATGCCTAATTTAGTTGTGATGCCCAGCTGGATGCATTGAACAATGTAACAAGGTTTTCCAAAATAAATCAACTCAAGTTATGGTAAAAAGTGCCAACATGGCACTGCCATATTTATTATTGAAGTCACAAAGTGCATTTTTTTTTCAACATGCCTCAAAACAGCAGCTTGGAATTTGGGACATGCTCTCCCTGAGACCCACTACAACTATGGAAAGTAATATACTTTGACTTTCAAAAAGTGCATTATTTTTTTATCTTTTTGAAACATGTCTCAAAAAAACAACTACAAAAACAATGAAAGCACATAGCTTCAGTCCAGAGTATACGAGAGTAATAAAGTAAACAATAACATACTCCTCCCTAATAATATTATCGGACTACGGATAATATCGGTAGTCCGATATTATCGGTCATATCTCTACTCAACTCACTTATTTAAGATGTAAATCTCACAACAGTTTATGATTTGATTAAATTATGATTCTTAGCGTGATGATTTGATTGAGAATCGATTCAGGACGTTTCTTGATTCAAACCGAATACCGTATATTCAGACTATAGGGCACACCGGATTATAAGGTGCATTAAATGGGTCATTTTATAATTTTTCTTCTAGATGTAAAATACTTTCTTGTGGTCTACATAACATGTCATGGGTGGTTGAAATGTTGCATGGATGATGTTTTACAGACCATCTTCAAGTCACTTTGTGACCATTTCTTCAGGATGTGCCGTTTTGTGGGCGCTCTTATTCACGTGCCTCCACTTCCCTGTCATCCATGTTGTATTTTTTAGCTGCTTCCATAGCAAGTTCACTGACAGATATAAGTTAGAAGTGTTCGCTATTTTGTATTAGAAATGGCAACAACAGAGGATGAATTCCTCACAAAGAGAGGATAAAGAAAAAGAAGCTTATTGACTAAGTGCGGACTACGATGGCAGAAGCGCACACATTTTTAGAACTTATGTAGATCCAAAATACACATCAAAAGGTACTAATAGGTAAGGAAAGTTGGTTTTGCATAATACTGCCAAACAAAACGCCAGATAATATGTCTGCTAATAGGTGCCATTTTGGGGTCCTTATACACACACCATAATAATGCTTGTACGTTGAAGCACAGTACGTCTGACTACGGTAGCCGTAATGCTCCCGACAATTCATCAAGCAGTGCGGCTTCTTGGCTTACCAAAGTCGTACAGATTTTTGAGCACCGTGTGTAATGTTGTTTATTTTCAATGAGACCTCAAAGTTTTAGTTTTGCTTCCTAATGTTAGCATCATTTATTGAACAACCTGCAGTCCACACGTATCTCTTATGTGTGACTGCTATCTACTGGTCACACTTATCATTACACCATGTACCAAATAAAATAGCTTGGAGGTCGTTAAGCACAAGCAAAATTAATACGTACAAACCCCGTTTCCATATGAGTTGGGAAATTGTGTTAGATGTAAATATAAACGGAATACAATGATTTGCAAATAATTTTCAACCCATATTCAGTTGTATATGCTACAGACAAGATATTTAAAGTTCAAACTTTTTTTTTTGCAAATAATCATTAACTTTAGAATTTGATGCCAGCAACACGTGACAAGGAAGTTGGGAAAGGAGGCAATAAATACTGATAAAGTTGAGGAATGCTCATCAAACACTTATTTGGAACATCCCACAGGTGTGCAGGCTAAGTGGTAACAGGTGGGTGCCATGATTGAGTGTAAAAACATCTTCCCAAAAAATGCTCAGTCTTTCACAACAAAGGATGGAGCGAGGTACACCCCTTTGTCCACAACTGTGTGAGCAAATAGTCAAACAGTTTAAGAACAACATTTCTCAAAGTGCAATTGCAAGAAATTTAGGGATTTAAACATCTACGGTCCGTAATATCATCAAAAGGTTCTGAGAATCTGGAGAAATCACTCCACATAAGCAGCATGGCCGGAAACCAACGTTGACGGCACTGTATCAAAAACCGAAATCAATCTCTAAAGGATATCACCACATGGGCTCAGGAACACTTCAGAAAACCACTGTCACTAAATACAGTTTGTCGCTACATCTGTAAGTGCAAGTTAAAGCTTTACTATGCAAAGCGAAAGCCATTTATCAACAACATCCAGAAACGCCGCCGGCTTCTCTGGGCCTGAGATCATCTAAGATGGACTGATGCAAAGTGCAAAAGAGTTATGTGGTCTGACGAGTTTCACATTTCAAATTGTTTTTGGAAATATTCAACATCGTGTCATCCGGACCAAAGGGCAAGCGAACCATCCAGACTGTTATCGACGCAGAGTTCAAAAGCCAGCATCTGTGATGGTATGGGGGTGCATTAGTGCCCAAGGCATGGGTAACTTACACATCTGTGAGGGCACCATTAATGCTGAAACAACATATGCTGCCATATAAGCGCCGTCATTTTCATTTTTTATTTTATTTCAGCAAGACAATGTCGAGCCAAATTCAGCATGTGTTACAACAGCGTGGCTTCGTAAAACAAGAGTGCGGGTACTTTCCTGACAGTCCAGACCTGTGTCCCATCGAAAATGTGTGGCGCATTCTGAAGCGTAAAATACACGACAGCTTAGACCCAGGACTGTCGAGCGACTGAAGCTCTACATAAAACAAGAATGAGAAAGAATTCCACTTTCAAAACTTTAACAATTAGTTTCCTCAGTTCCCAAACATTTATAGAGTGTTGTTAAAAGAAAAGGTGATGTAACACAGTTGTGAACATGCCCTTTCCCAACTACTTTGGCACATGTCGCAGCCATGAAATTCTAAGTTAATTATCCACCCATCCATCCATCCATTTCCCACCGCTTATTCCCTTTGGGGTTACGGGGGGCGCTGGTGCCTTTCTCAGCTACAATTATTATTTGCAAAAAAAAAATAAAGTTTATGAGTTTGAACATCAAATATCTTATCTTTGTAGTGCATTCAATTGAATATATGTTGAAATGGATTTGCAAATCATTGTATTCTGTTTACATTTTCATCTAACACAATTTCCCAACTTATATGGAAAGCGCTTTGTCCATTTTTGAGTAAAATAAATTATTTGGTGAGGGATCAGACAAAGAGCAGCTCGTAGACCTTTTATGAAGAAGACATATCAAGGACCCAGATTTCCCTCGCCCGGACGCGGGTCACCGAAGCCCCCCTCTGGTGCCATGCCCGGAGGTGGGGCATGATGGCCAGCGCCTGAGTTGCCCGGCACAGCCCGAAGAGGCAACGTGGGTCCCCCCTCCAAAGGGCTCACCACTCATAGCAGGGGCCATAGAGGTCGGGTGCGATGCGAACTGGGCGGCAGCCAAAGACAAGGCACTTGGCGGTCCGATCCTCGGCTACATAAGCTAGCTCTTGGTACGTGGAACGTCACCTCACTGGGGGGAAGGAGCCTGAGCTAGTGCGCAAAGTAGAGAAATTCCGGCTGGATGTAGTCGGACTCACTTTGACGCACAGCAAGGGCTCTGGAACCACTTCTCTCGAGAGTGCCTGGACTCTCTTCCACTCTGGCGTTGCCAGCAGTGAGAGGCGACGGGCTGGGGTGGCAATTCTCGTTGCCCGCTGACTGAAAGCCTGCACGTTGGAGTTCAACCCGGTGAACGAAAGGGTAGCCTCCCTCCACCTTCGGGTGGGGGGACGAGTCCTGACTGTTGTTTGTGCTTATGCACCAAACAACAGTTCAGAGTACCCACCCTTTTTGGGAACACTCGAGGGAGTACTGGAGAGTACTCCCTCGGGTGATTCCCTTGTTCTTCTGGGGGACTTCAACGCTCATGTTGGCAACGACAGTGATTGGGAAGAATGGCCGCCCGAATCTGAACCCGAGTGGTGTTTTGTTATTGGACTTTTGTGCTCGTCACGCTTTGTCCATAACAAACACCATGTTCAAACATAAGGGCGTCCATATGTGCACTTGGCACCAGGACACCCTAGGCCGCAGTTCCATGATCGACTTTGTAGTTGTGTCATCTGATTTGCGGCCTCATGTTTTGGACACTCGGGTAAAAAAAGAGGGGCGGAGCTTTCTACCGATCACCACCTGGTGGTGAGTTGGCTGCGATGGTGGGGGAAGATACCGGACAGACCTGGCAGGCCCAAACGCATTGTGAGGGTTTGCTGGGAACGTCTGGCAGAGTCTCCTGTAAGAGAGATTTTCAATTCCCACCTCCGGAAGAACTTTGAACATGTCAAGAGGGAGGTGCTGGACATTGAGTCCGAGTGGACCATGTTCCGCACCTCAATTGTCGAGGCGGCTGATTGGAGCTGTGGCCGCAAGGTAGTTGGTGCCTGTCTGGCGGTAATCCTAAAACCCGTTGGTGGACACCAGCGGTGAGGTATGCCGTCAAGCTGAAGAAGGAGTCCTATCGGGTTCTTTTGGCTCATAGGACTCCGGAGGCAGTGGACAGGTACCGACAGGTCAAGCGGTGTTCAGCTTCAGCGGTCGCGGAGGCAAAAACTCGGACATGGGAGTAGTTCGGGGAAGCCATGGAAAACGACTTCCGGATGGCTCTTGAAGCGATTCCGGACCACCATCCTCCGCCTCAGGAAGGGGAAGCAGTACACTGTCAACACCGTGTATGGTGTGGATGGTGTTCTGCTGACCTCAACTGCGGATGTTCTGGATAGGTGGAAGAAATACTTCGAAGACCTCCTCCATCCCACCAACACGTCTTCCTATGAGGAAGCAGTGCCAGGGGAATCTGTGGTGGGCTCTCCTATTTCTGGGGCTGAGGTTACTGAGGTACAGTTGTGATCAAAGTAATTCAACCCCCAAACAATTTTGGTGTTTTAGCAAGTTGGACATTTATTCCGTATTTTGTTTATGGTCATATCAAATAAAGATGCATTAAATAGACAAATGCAACTTGAATTACAACATTATATTTTAACATACCAAACAGTGTCATTTCTCTTAATATCTCATTGACAAAATTATTCAACCCCTTGAGGATCATAACTCTTAAGAACAGAATTTGAATTAGGTATTTTCAATCAGGTGTTGAAAACACCTGTAGATGTGATTAGAACCATAACGAGCAACAATTAAACTGATTGAAAAAGACTGTGATGCTCACTCAACGGTGTATTTGCAACATGGTAAAGTCCAGGAAGTGGTCAAAGAAGTCAAGAGAGGTGGTGATTTCTCTTCATAAAAAAGGATATGGATATAAGAAAATAGCAAAGACATTACACATTCCAAGAGACACAGTTGGGAGCATAATTCGCAAGTTTAAAGCTAAAGGCCCAGTGGAAACACTACCTCGTGGTGGGAGAAAGAGGATGCTGTCCGGTATTTGAAGCGTACAGTGGTGAAAAACCCCCGGGTAACAGCTGAGGAACTACAACAAGACATTGCAAAGGGGGCGAACACAGGCTTCGTCCCAGACAATAAGGCGCGCACTACGAGATGAAGGCCTCCATGCCAGAACTCCCAGGTGCAACCCACTTCTGACTACCAGGCACAAGAAAAATAGACTCCAGTATGTCCAGAATCATCTGGACAAACCCTAAAGGTTTTGGGAAACTGTTCTATGGAGTGATGAGACAAAACTGGAACTCTTTGGGCCTATGAATCAACGTTATGTCTGGAGGAGAAAAAATGAAGCTTACAAAGAGAAGAACACCTTTCCTACTGTTAAGCGTGGTGGGGGGTCAATCATGCTCTGGGGCTGTTTCTCTGCCTCAGGTACCGGGAATTTCCAGCGCGTTAAAGGCATTATGAATTCTATTTCCTACCAGGATATATTAGCTGCAAATGTCATGAAGTCAGTGACAAAGCTGAGGCTTGGGAGACGTTGGACCTTCCAACAGGACAACGATCCCAAGCATACCTCTAAATCAACATCAGAGTGGTTGCAGAAGAAGGGCTGGAAGACTCTGGAGTAGCCTTCACAGTCGCCAGACCTAAATCCTATAGAAAACTGTGGTGGGACTTGAAGAAGGCAGTTGCAGCACGCAAGTCCAAGAATATGAATGTACTGGAGGCCTTTGCCCAAGAGGAATACTAAAGGAGTACTAAAGATGCATGTAACTAAGGGGTTGAATAATTTTGTCAATGAGATATTAAGAAAAATGTCCTTTTTTGGTATTTTGTAAAATACAATGTTACAATTTATTTTGCATTTGTCTATTTGACACATCTTTATTTGATATGACTATGAACAAAATACGGAATAAATGTCCAACTTGCTAAAACAGCAAAATTGTGTGGGGGTTGAATAATTTTGATCACAACTGTAGTTAAAAAGCTCCTCGGTAGCAAGGCCTCAGAGGTGGAAGAGATCCGCCCGGAGTTCCTTAAGGCGCTGGATGCTGTAGGGCTGTCTTAGTTGACAAGACTCTGCAGCGTGGACATCGGGGGCGGTACCTCTGGATTGGCAGACCGAGGTGGGGGTCCCTCTCTTTAAGAAGGGGAACCGGAGGGTGTGTTCCAACTATCGTGGGATCACACTCAGCCTTCCCGGTAAGGTTTATTCAGGTGTACTGGAGAGGAGGCTATGCCGGATAGTCAAACCTCGGATTCAGGAGGAACAGTGGGGTTTTCGTCCTGGTCGTGGAGCTGTGGACCAGCTCTATACTCTCGGCAGGGTTCTTGAGGCTGGATGGGTGTTTGCCCAACCAGTGTACATGTGCTTTGTGGACTTGGAAAAGGCATTCGACCGTGTCCCTCGGGAAGTCCTGTGGGGAGTGCTCAGAGAGCATGGGGTATCGGACCGTCTTATTGTGGCGGTTCGCTCCCTGTACGGTCAGTGTCAGAGCTTGGTCCGCATTGCCGGCAGTAAATCGGACACATTTCCAGTGAGGGTTGGACTCCGCCAAGGCTGTCTTTTGTCACCGATTCTGTTAATAACTTTTATGGACAGAATTTCTAGGCGCAGTCAATGTGTTGAGGGGTGGGTGGCTGCGGGATTAGGTCTCTGCTTTTTGCAGATGACGTGGTCCTAATGGCTTCATCTGGCCGGGATCTTCAGCTCTCACTGGATCGGTTAGCAGCCGAGTGTGAAGCGACCGGAATGAGAATCAGCACCTCCAAGTACGAGTCCATGGTTCTCGCCCGGAAAAGGGTGGAGTGCCATCTCCAGGTCAGGGAGGAGACCGTGCCCCAAGTAGAGGAGTTCAAGTACGTAGGAGTCTTGTTCATGAGTGGGGGAAGAGTGGATCGTGAGATCGACAGGCGGATCGGTGCGGGGTCTTCAGTAATGCAGACGCTGTATTGATCCGTTGTGGTGAAGAAGGAGCTGAGCCGGAAGACAAAACTCTCAATTTACTGGTCGATCTACGTTCCCATCCTCACCTATGGTCATGAGCTTTGGGTTATGACCGAAAGGACACGATCACGGGTACAAGCGGCTGAAATGAGTTTCCTCCGCCATGTGGCGGGGCTCTCCCTTAGAGATAGGGTGAGAAGCTCTGCCATCCGGGGGGAACCCAAAGTAAAGCCGCTGCTCCTCCACATCGACAGTAGCCAGATGAGGTGGTTCGGCCATCTGGTCAGGATGCCACCCGACCGCCTCCTAGGGAGGTGTTTAGGGCACGTCCAACCATTAGGAGGCCATAGGGAAGACCCAGGACACGTTGGGTAGACTATGTCTCCCGGCTGGGCCCGGGAACTCCTCGGGATCCCCCGAGGAGAGCTGGCCAAAGTGGCTGGGGAGAGGGAAGTCTGGGCTTTCCTGCTTAGGCTGCTGACCGCGACTTGACCTCTGATAAGCGGAACAAGATGGATGGATGAATGGATAAATTATTTTAAGTGTTCCTTAGAGTCTGAAAAATATGGTATTTGGTTCATAAATTATAATAAAACATTTAAAAACAAGTTTTATGTTATTAAAAGTCATGTGGCAGGTGTGCAGGGAATAAGCGCACAGATGGCCTGAAAAATGTCCTTTTTGAAAATTGATTCTTTAACATTTTGAGTCGATTCAGAATCAAAATGAACAAGAATCGCAATTCGGGTGACACTTACATAAGACTTAATAATCACTGAAGATGAACCCAGGTGAAAAATGGTTCAAATGAATATCTGGTGTACCCCCTTGTTTGGAGAGAATTTGTACCTCAAGTGGAGGAGTTCAAGTATCTCAGGGAAGAATGGAACGTAAGATTGACAGACAGATTGGTGCAGCGTCGGCAGTGATGCAGTCACTGTACCGGTCTGTTGTGGTGAATAGGGAGCTAAGCCAGAAGGCGAAGATTTCCATTTACAGGTCTGTAAATGTTCTTACGCTCACCTATGGTCACAAGCTTTGGGTAATGACCAAAAAGACAAGGTCGTGAAAACAAGCGGCATAAATGAGTTTCCTCTGCAGGATGTCTGGGATCACCCTAAAATATAATGTAAGGATCATGGTCATCCCAGAGAGACGTAGAGTAGAGCTTATGCTCCTTCATGTCAAGAAGAGCCCGCTGAGGTGGTTTAGGCATCTACTACGGGTGCCTCCTGGACACCGCCCTGGGTGTTTCGGGCATGTCGAGCTGGGAGGAGGCCTCAGGGCAGACCTAGGTCATGCTTGGGGGACTATGTCTCACAGTTAACCTGGGAACAACTAGGTGTCCCTGCGATGGAACTAGAAGAGGTGGCCGGGCACAAGGAGGTCTGGCCACTTCTGCTTAGACTACTGCCCCTGCGACCCTGACTCGGATAAGTGGTGGGAAATGGATGGATGGATGAATAAGTCTTTGATGACAAATGTGTGATGTCACAAGTGAAGTCCTTACATACTTCTGAGGCTCCTTACCAGCTAACAATACGAGCTCGGCAAAAACATGCATGAGTGTTTGCAGGCTAGAATGGTGTCTTGTAGCTGAGAGTCATGACGATGAATGACTGGTCCACAGGGCAAAGTAACCATCTTGACGTGAGGAGAGTGGGAAATCACTCTTCATGGCTTTATGTAGAAGACAATATTCATGTATTTTACTACTTCCATATCAAACATTCTTTCTTTCCTCTTCTGTGTGCAGGAGTCAACTGGAGTGCAAACACCACATGGAAAAAGGTAAATAGGACATTTTAACCACTACTCACACGGGAGAGTTCGAGGAAAATGTTTCTGCATACTGACATGGCTTTATGGCTTCAGTGGGAGAACTGCCTGACAGATTTATTGTGTTCAGTGTGAACATCAGCTCTAAAGCGCACTTGGGGTCTGCCTGTAAGACTGGAAAAGCAAATGAATATTAAATTTGTTTTCTATTTAACAACATCTTAGGCCCTTCACACCGAGGCTGCAGACAGCAGTACCCTTAACTGTCTGCAGGTTGGACATGGCGAGCAAAGGAAGGCAGAGATTTGTAATCCTGTGCTTTTGTTGCCAGATTAAAATCCACCGTCCTGGGTTGGGGGATGGAGAGACTGGTCTAGTTGAGAGAGAGGCGGGGCTAGGTGGTCGGATTAAAACCCTGTGTACAGCTGTGTCAGTGGGGGTGGAGCTTCATGGATGTCCTCGATGCTGGACTTGGCTGTTTTGGAACGACCTAGTCATCATCATCTGACCTCTAACTACTTGCTAATATCATGTTTAAACTTGTACTGTACATTTAATAGTACATTTTGAGTCAATATGTAGAACCAATATCCACTTGGTCAGTATTCACAGGGATTTGATAACTCTTGAAGAAAAAGAGGAACATTTCTGTCAGCACAAAGCACTGCCATGCAAGCCCAAAAAGAAAATGTTGAAAATCAAGACTACATTTCATGCGATGGGTGCATTTCTACACTATTTATTTTTACCTTAATTTTTTTTCTCATTTACCAACCACATACAAATCCCATGTAAAGTAGCACACAGTTTCATTTACTAACACTATTATAATTGAAAATGTCAAATTCTATACCATGCAAGCAAAGAATGTTTCCCATTTGGCAGCTCTATCCTGACGCCACGCCCCCTCTGGAAATATACTTACGGCGTTGTGACCTGTTTACATCCGTCAGATCTAAAATATAACTTTTTGCTGGCTACTAACAGGGATCCCAGCGAGATTAAAAAAAATTGAGGAATTTAAAAATATCGGCTGGGGTTCAAGCCTGTAGTTGAAGAGATTTGACCATTTCTAAGATGCTTTGAAGGCATTTTCTACAAAGAAATGCTATAGAAATGCAATTGAAAGAAAAGTGTGTTTTCATGTATGAAAAGATCAACTTGAAGTTCTGAGTAAAATTAAGAATAATGACATAATTATAACAAATATTTTAAAGACATGCACCATGGGATAGGTTATTTGGCAACACTAAATTGGACCGAGTGTGTGAATGTGAGTGTGAATGTTGTTGTCTATCTGTGTTGGCCCTGCGATGAGGTGGTGACTTGTCCAGGGTCTACCCCACTTTCAGCCCGAATACAGCTGTGATCCAGCACCCCCCGCGACCTCGAAAGGGACAAGCGGTAGAAAATGGATGGATGGATGGTAATTGTAAAAGTGAAATATTTTGTTGAACTCATAAGCGACTTAGTAAAGTCGTGGATGGAAGATTGTTACAAGTTTGTTTTTGTCTTTTAATTACATGTAAACTTAATGAATGCATAACTATATTTTATCGTGCTTTATAGGCAACTTTGGCAATGCAGCACTTAGGACTGGGTGATATATTGATATACACGATATATCGTGGGTTTGTCTCCGTGTGATATAGAAAATGACTTTATCGTGATATTCGAGTATACGTTCTCAGGCAGTTGTTTTTAGCTCCGGGCATTACACTACAGGCTCTTCTCACTCTTTCCTGTCTCCCCTTCTCACAGACAAGCTCACCTTCTTACATACGTCACGTCATACGTCACATCACATACGTATACGCCCTCGCGAAGCAGAGAGGTAGCAGCATGGGTAACGTTAGCTGTGGTGCTAGCGGTAATACGAGAGAAAGAAGGTGCGAATCTGGTAACAAATGAAGGAAGAACTATTTCCCAAGAAAAACAGTCTGGCCGTGGTTTGGCTTCAAGTGGGAATATGTCGAACAAACAACCGTAAATTGTCAAGTGTGGTGCTAAAGCGTTGCTACCAAAAGTAACATTACTGATAATATGTAGCAATATTTGAATGGTCACCTACTATAGAATAAAGAGTGCTTACTCCGCATGTCAACATCTCCATTCGGTGCCATACACCCACAAAATCATGCACAAAAGTGCACTTTATTTGTTTTAAACTATTGTAGTGGCGTTCTGTACAAAAAGTGCACTTTAATTTAGTGTTGTTTTGATGTCATTTTAGTGACATCTTGCACAAAAGTGCACTAATAGCTTGTTTTAAAATGTCTCTGACAATCTTAATTATTAAACAGTTATGCAGTGGCTGAAACATTCATGTCATTTCAAAACAAAAAGTGCAAGATTGTCAGAGACATTTTAAAACAAGCTATTAGTGCACTTTTGTGGATGATGTCACTAAGATGACATTTCAAAACAACACTAAATTAAAGTGCACTTTTTGTACAGAACGCAACTACAGTTGTTTAAAACAAATAAAGTGCACTTTTGTGCATGATGTCACACAAGATATTTCAATAACTGTCAAATAAAAATGAGCTGCATAATATGAATTCAAATGGTTTATGTCCTTCGCTATGTGGTAGGTTACTGCGAATGTTAACTCCTTCTGTTGTTGACTATTTTTTTCATACACTGTTGATCTGGAAATAGTTGCTTTGGCATTTTGTGGGTGTGGCACCGAACGGAGATGTTGAAATGCAGAGTAAGCACTCTTCATTCTCTAGCGGGTGACTTTTCAAATGATACTAAAAATTAGCAGTAGGTGCTACTTTTTGCCGCAACGCTTTTGCCGCATACTCTTTCGACATCTTCCCGCTTGAAGCCAAACCCCCGCCAGACGATGGATCCCGTGCTGTTTTTCTTCGGAATTATTTCTTCCTTCATTTGTTACCAGATTCGCAGCTTTTTTCTCTCGTATTACCACTCGCACCATTACGCTAGCATCACAGCTAATGTTAACCATGCTGCTACCTCTCTGCTCAGCGAGGGCGTATTACGTGACAGTATGGGACGTATGTAAGAATGTGCGCTTGTTTTACGTCTCTGTGAGAAAGAGAGACAAGAAACGGTGAAAAAAGCTGTCGTGTAATGCCCGCAGCTAAAAGCAACTGCGTGAGAACGTATACTCCAATATCACGATATAGTAACTTTGTATATCACACAGAGACAAACCCGCGATATATCGAGTACATCGATATATCGCCCAGCCCAACGATCAAGCTTGCTTTGGTGCTCCTGATTGTCTCCTTGTCCTGCAGCTCAGGGCGACATTTAGGCAAGAAAAACAGCAAGCACCTGCGGCTGAGCCCAGCGTTTTAAAATGTTTGTTTGTATCGTATTTTTATTGATAGTACATAAAAAAATGCATAAGTCATATTTTGACGCGAAAATAAATGTTTAAAAACGCGACGAGATGTGGGAATAACTGTACTGGCGCGCCAATAATGCTAAAAAGAGCGCTATCAGCGATCAACTCTGTTGATGCACTTCATCTTTTGCATGGCATTGTGAGGGAGCTTTACACAGGACACGCAATGCTAACAACTATAGGTGGGAATCTTCTGGAACCTGCTGTTTCAATTACGATTCATAAATCCATTATTTATACATATTTTATCATGTAATTATTAAATTGTGTATTATTCTTATATTTTTACTATAATGTATAATATTATTACATAATGTAAATGTATTTCATCATTAAATATATTTCTCCAAGGTTGCTGCTCTGACTACTGACATATGCAGTATTGCGTCATTCCTAGTTTTTGCATATTAGCTCACAGCGTAGATATATTTTCATGGAAGATGAGATGCGTTAGAACTGTAGCTGCCTGCTAAGTGAAAAAAAGAAGTCCTTACTTAGTGTGCAGGCATCCTTAATTTAATTTGTGTGCCTTCTGAAACCACAGAATGCACAAACACTTAGGCCCCAATCACCATAAACTTGCTTCTCAAAGACGTGTCGTCTATCCACTTATTCATGACATCCCCATGGCTCAAACCGTTGCCGCACTGTACGGATGTTATTGTCTCTTCTGACCTATTCATCAACTTGACAATTTCTTCTTCTAAGCTCTCTGATGTAACGCGGCTTCTGTTAGCCTTCTGTTTAAGGGTATTTATTATTTTTTTGTTTCACTACTTCACTTTTAAGCTGGCTTGGTGCCACGGCTAGCATTGCTTGTCCTTTCCTCGCCCCTCCTCCGTGTTTGTCCGTGCTGACCCAGGTAACACACAATGTTAAAAGAATGTTAGCTAATGGTTTCTCTTAAATTGATAGTTAGAACCAAACCTTGCACTAACATTAAGAGAACATTAGCGTTTATACCACATTTTAGAACCATACATACGTTAATTATCAATAATTGTACATTTGTCTATCGATTCAGAATAGTCAACCTTTGAATTGTGATGGACAACATGGCCAATAGTCGTAGCTGTGAGCGTCAATTTGACCAACTTTTTGTAGAACAACACACTCCTGTGGTTCTAACTGGTTCCAATTTTCTAACTAATAAGAATTACCCAGGATGTGATCAAGTATTTCTATGTAGTGTCCGGTCAACGGCTATAGCAATAATGCTTTGAAGATTCTCAGGGCTACCAGTGAGTACTATTATCTACAGGCTACTATATTGAGTGAAAAAGATGACTCTATGGCTATTATTTCATGTTTGGAGAGCTATAATTACGTTAAAAACTGTATTTAGAAGGTTTTTTTTCCTGCTTTATGAAAATATTATTATTTTTGATAATATTTCTACTTTGCGGAAATTAATTTCCCATGTGCAGGCCTGCGATAAACGAAAGATGACTGAAGATTATAAATGTTTGCTTCATGATGGTAAAGCACTTGGAGGAGTGGAATACCTCAGCAAAGTCATTCCACAGGACAATAATACGAGCATGGCCCCAAACTGGCTTGACAGCATGCTCCAAATAAGAAGTATTGAGCGAAGGCAGTGTCAATATGGACTCACCCCCCTGATCGCAGGAGCATGTTAAAATCGCAGCCTGTCATCAGCATTTAAGGCACAAGATTTGAAACAAAAAGGGGGAAATTAGAAGCTCCCATTGGAAATACACACAAACTCAATCTGCGGGGTTCCCAACCCAGCACGCATGGGAGAAAGGCGGAACAGACTGGGAATGTAGGGGTCAAGCCCCCACTTCTACGGCACTTATGTAAGATGACTTGCGTAATAACCAGTCCAACTTGTGTGTGTGTCTAGACAAGTGGGCCAGGCACCTGAACTTTGGGTGGGGTTGTAAAGGCAAACCAAAAGGAGGGGTACTCCTCACCCAAACCCCCTGCGGCAGGAGAGGATTGTGGGATTATAAATGCGCATGGAGGGCGACTGTGGGGGGAGGAGGGTTGGGGGGGGGGTTGGCAAGGCTGCGTATTAAAACCACAGAGGAGGAGGGAGGCACGCAGGAGCACATCTGTGCTCGCATCCAGCCTATTTGCAGCTTTCATACCGGTCTCTCACAAGTTGTATTCACAAAACCCCTTTGACTTGTCCCGCTCGTCTCTTGATCTTAACCCCGCTCTATTGATGCTCTTTGTCCTCCCTCTCTTCTCAGTGTAGAGTCTGAGCAGTGCCTGACAACCGAAACACAGGACACACACACACGCAGTAGTTCCACAACCACCGGCGGTGCGGCCGGTTTGCATACTTGTGGCAGCAGGGAAGAAGGAAGAGGTGGGCTCAACGATGGTCACGGCCATGGAGGACGCCAATGCGGCTCGGAAGGAGGAGGCGACGCAGGAGGTGGCGCCCCCAGCCCAGCCTGGAGCGGAAGTGCCTCCTGTGGCTGTCCCGGCCAACCAGGGAGCAGACACATCTGGAGGTGAGGAAGGCCTGGAGCCATTTGGTTTCTGCTCTCTGGAATGTACGAGTGATGTTGGCTCTGATCTCATCGCATTTTCAGCTACACCACAGCAACGTACAGGTTTTTACTTCTGTTCTACAAGGATTTTTCTTACACTTCCAGAGGAATCGGTATTCACCAAACATACACAGCCGTGCAATATTATCTACAACAAGTGAAAATGGAAACAAATACACAGTCAACTCATCTTTGCTCTTGCTACAAGAGTTTAGTTGTCTGTGAGAATTAGAGTGAAACCGACAAGGAATGGCTTGCAATCGTCACTCTAGTGTTCACTCCAAAGTGAATGAGGTGTCGTTCTTTCACACAAAACTCCCATGGATGCTTCTACGAAGGACCACGCTTTACTAGAAATATTGTTGGCTGGAAGCATAGAAGACTTCAAAATGATCGGATAAATAATTCAGATTGGAAAGACAATTCTAATTTGAGTTTAAAGGCCTACTGAAACCCACTACTACCCACCACGCAGTCTGATAGTTTATATCAATGATGAAATATTAACATTGCAACACATGCCAATATGGCCTTTTTAGTTTAATAAATTACAATTTTAAATTTCCCGGGAGTTTCGTCCTGGAAACGTTGTGTAATGATGACGTGTACGCAAGACGTCACAGGTTTTTAGGAAGTATGAACGCTGCACACACACAGCCTAATGTCGTCTGCTTAAACGGCATAGTTACACAGTATTTTGGAAATCTGTGTTGCTGAATCTTTTGCAATTTGTTCAATTAATATTGGAGAAGTCACAGTAGAAAGATGGAGTTGGGAAGCTTTAGCGTTTAGCCACACAAACACACGGTGATTCCTTGTTTAAAGTTCCTGGAGGTGAAACGTTACTATGGATCAGAGCGCGGTCAAGCGAACATGAATCAAGACGGAATGTCAACCAGCAGGTTTTGGTGAGAAAATATTGGTTAAAAAGTCGCTTTTTACCGGAGAAAAGCTGAGCTTGTGTCGTCCATAGCTGCTATCGACTCCCCTGACACACTGCGCGTCAACACACCCATGGACTTACACCTCCGACTATCAGGTACTATTTAACTCACCAAAACACTAGCAACACAATAGAAAGATAAGGGATTTCCCAGAATTATCCTATTAAATGTGTCTGAAAACATCGGAATCCGTCTCAATCGCGTTTTTTTTTTCAAACTTTTTTTTACTTTTTTTTTTTTTTTTTCTAGTCCGTCGCTATCAATATCCTCAAACACGAATCTTTGTCGTTTTCTTGGTCCGAATAGCACTTTTTGTTGGAGGCTCCCATCATAAACAATGTGAATATGTGAGGAGTCCCCACACTTGCGACGTCATCGTCTGCGACTTCCGGTAGAGGCAGGGCTTTTGTCTTAGCACCGAAAGTTTCTAACTTTATCGTGGATGTTCTCTACTAAATCCTTTCAGCAAAAATATGGCAATATCGCGTAATGATCGAGTATGACACGTAGAATGGACCTGCTATCCTCATTTGAATAAGAAAATCTCATTACAGTAGGCCTTTAATTTGGAAAAGAGTAATGGACGCATATAGTGAGGGGGACAAAACACAGGACCAGAAACCCTTAGGTCGGAATCCGGCCTCAGATTAGATATGAATTATTAGGTTAAAGTGTAGATGTACATCATTGTTGTTTTGAGTTGGACATCACCGAATAGCAAACAAAATATCAGCAACGAATAAAAAACAGTCCAGCCCTCTGATCACCAGTGTACTTTTACAAAGGGGCTCGGTCCAAACCCTTGGTGTTCACTGACGCTTCTGTCTTCAGGGGGTAGCTCTAGTATGTATCATATCCTCCTGAGAACCAGCGCATTTGTTTTTAGTATGGGTGTGCCGATCGATAGACCACCGATCAGTATCGGACAATTTTCTCCCGGACTATAAGCCGCGCTCACAAAATTTTAGAAGAAAATAATATTTTTCCAAATATTAGCCGCACCGGACTATAAGCCATATATATATATATATATATATATACGTTGTGAAATGAAATGTTATTTACACAGCAATATTTGGTAATTTATTTACATAGGTTAATTGATTCCAAGCGGTGTCTGTAACACGGCAGTAAAACGGTGGATCAAACAAAACAGAAGTCATCGTCATGGACCCACTAGCTGTGGAAGCTAGCTCTCCAATCAGCTAAATAGACTCAAAAACTCCACGGTGACGTTTTGGTTAATTTAATGAAGAATTTGTGAAACTAAAACAATACAAAAAGCATCTCACTGTAAGTTAACAGTACTAACACAAATACTTGTAAATGTGTTAGCATATTAGCTAATGCTAACGACGCTAGCTTCATTACATTACGATGGTACAAACAAATATGCATGACAACAGTCCTACAAACATCACACATGGGACGGTTTAGTAAGTAAAAATAATTTTAGAAGAAACTATAAAACTTACAAATGTTGCTTGGAGTGATGAATGAAGAACTCGTAAGAGTATAAACGCTATTGACGGCTATAGGACAGAAAAGGACATGTAACTTCTTTTAGAAAGCTCAGTCCAAACAGATGGGCAATGCAGCACTGCAGTGCCTGCAAATTGTCCGAAATATGGCGCCAGAGCACAAATAATAACACACCTATTAAGGTTCAAAGCGTAGTAAACTAGTAGCGTCTAATCGTCATGAATTTACTGTATTTTTAGTATACCAGATGACAAGCAGCTAGCACCAAATAATGTGTCTACATACAATGTTAGGTTGATGATAATCACTTCCATTACAGCAAAAAAAACTGCATTTCTTAGTACACGTTACACACCGAGAGCGAGTCAGGAGCAAGCATGCTAATAGGTAAGCTAACCCCTCAGCTAGCTTTAAGCAACACCAAGTCATAAGTGCTCAGTACCCTTTAAGAAGAGTAGACTTTAAGGGCAAAAACCAAAGGAATTTCAAAGGAGAAGATAGCTCTGCTTTTGTTTAGTTATTTTGTACTATTAATTTACAGATAAAACATTGTATTAGTAGTGGCGGAGATCTCACTCATGGATGATCAGAACATCCCTGGCTTTTGGGTCTATTTTTTTTTGTCCGAGAAAAAATGGCTCTCTTTTGCAAAACAAATGTCCACCACAGAGGACGCAGATTCTCAGCAGGTTAAATTGGTTACAATGCAGGCAGAATGAATCACACAGAACCTTGTAACCCTTTCTCATACTGGATAGAAGAGCGTTCAGAAGTGTCCACGTGGCAGAGGGGCAGGATGAGACCAGCAAACATTCTTGTGGCTAAAGGTCGAAACAGGTTACACAAAAACCTTACAGTATAATGTGGGATCCTTTTGTGCCATCAGTTGACTTGTGGGGTCTCTGAGTTCATTTTAGCCCAATGAATGGTCTCCAGCTTTATTCATAAGTCAACACTTGCGGTAAATGACGGGTTGTCTCCTGAGTAATTGAGAGTGAGCAAGTGTAATGGTCGTTTATGTGTCTGCGCCATGTTTATCCTGGCCTGTGAAAGAGTGCGTTTGTGTGGTCCCCATAAAAATAAAGATGAAATCCATATCAATATAGTCCCTCTGAAAGCTTAAGGAAGTTTTACAGTGCAATCTTCTGTTAGGCTGTATATCATTTTGTCCTTTATGGGCGCAGAATTAAATGTTTCTCCCGACAATCCACTCTTTAATCATGATGCTTAAGTAGAAGTGGTGCTTTTTATGTGTTTGAATGAAGAGTATGCTTACTTACTATGTATCAGGACATCTATTGAGTTTCAGTCGGTGCTGTGAGAATGTAGAAACTACAAAACATGACAAGCAGTGCAGGTATGCTGACTACAAGCACAACAATACAAGGGGGTATAGCTCGGTTGGTAGAGTGGCCGTCCCAGCAACTTGAGGGTTCTAGGTTCGATCCCCGCTTCTACTTGGGCAAGGCACTTTACCCACCTGCTCCCAGTGCCACCCACACTGGTTTAAAAATATAACTTAGATCAGGGGTCAGGAACCTTTTTGGCTGAGAGAGCCAAAAAGCCAAATATTTTAAAATGTATTTCCGTAAGAGCCATATAATATTTTTTTTAACACTGAACACAACTAAACACGTGCATTTTTAAGTAAGACCAACATTTCTAGAGTATAGTAGGTTTCTTATTCTATGTAATAACATTGTTATTCTGAAGCTAACTGTGGAGGGGGCGTGGCCCGCGGGCCTGCAGCAACCTGGGGTGTGCCAGGACCGGCCTCAAAATCAGCGAGAGCTGTGTAGATGGCCCACCTGAGCCTTGTTATCTAATCACCTGTCGCTCTGTTATAAGCAGCAGCCAGGAGGAGAGATGGAGTTGGGGCAGGAGCCAGAGCGCGAGCGAGAACGAAAGAGAAAGATACAATTGCTGGAAAGCAACTGAGAGACTTATTGAAAAATAAAACAATAGTATAACCCTGAAATGGGCTCTCATGTCGGTGCTTGGTGGTTCGAAGAACCCCCAGGAGGACAAGCCCCACACTAACCAATAATAAATAAATAACTTCTTAACGCAACTTCTTGAACATGTGCGGTAGGAAACGGATGGATGGACTAAAAATGCATGAGAATTTTTTATGTTTTGAACATTATTTTTAACACTTATTACAAATGGAATTATTCATTACTTATCATGTTAAGCAATGTCAGCTCAGATTTATCTGAGAGCCAGATGCAGTCATCAAAAGAGCCACATCTGGCTCGCGAGCCATAGGTTCCCTACCCCTGACTTAGATATTGGGTTTTACTATGTAAAGCGCTTTGAGTCACTAGAGAAAAGCGCGATATAAAAATAATTCACCTCACTTCACATTTTGCTGATCAATACGTCTCTCACAGTGTCTTATGGATGAATTTGTCACTTACTGTACTTACATTTCATAATACGGAACTGGTTTGGTAACCCAGTGAGTTGATTCTCAACGCTCTGTCACCAACTACAATTACATGTTATTTTTCATACCTGGTCTAGTTTCGAGTAAGTGTCATTGGTGAAAAAGTTTGTACAGTCTGACTTGATTGGACATATTCACAAAGGTACAGAGCTGCACACGGAAATATCTTGAGGTGGGCCTTCTTCGGCAATAAGACCCTGTCATTCGTGTTCATGCCAACCATTCTCAACAATCAGCGCTCTTGCCATCCAAGAGCTATTTCCAATTTTCCCTCCAATTTTTCATATGTGTGAACAAACGGCAAAACTCCTTGAGAATTCAGTGGCGCACATGTGAGCGACGGCAGACGTGCACACTGTTATGCACTTATCTTTTTTACTCGATTTTGTGCGTGGCCTAGATTTGCCCTGCACAGAGGACGCGTGAGCAGTGTGCAATTGCACAGGCGCGAACCTTGGAGGGAACGTTGGTTGGAACGTTATAATCCTGTAATCCCTGCTTCATTCTGGCTTTTGTACACTTGACTTCTGCAGCTTGGAAGAATATCCCGACCATTTTTCCGGATAAAAGGTATAACCTGTTACCAACAAATTGGATTATTTAGGTAAAAAGTGTACCTTGAGAGGTCAAAATCTGAAGTCTATAGCCACAGTATGTTTACATTTGCAAAATTTCCCCAAGGTGATCTAAAACTGGTTGATCAGAATTCCAAATTCCATGGACGCTAAATAAACTGATTTGATCATGACATGCGTATACATGCACTAAGAATTTGAATGCGCTATCTTGAGATTGACAAAACACACTTTCACGACCCAGAAGGTGAGCAATTATATATATATATACAAAGCTGGCCAAACGTAATGCACCTGACCAGTAAAGTAGAGTCAGTATACAAACCCCATTTCCATATGAGTTGGGAAATTGTGTTAGATGTAAATATAAACGGAATACTATGATTTGCAAATTTTTACCCTTATTCAGTTGAATATACTACAAAGACAACATATTTGATGTTCAAACTGATAAACATTTTTTTTGGTGCAAATAATCATTAACTTTAGAGTTTGATGCCAGCAACACGTGACAAAGAAGTTGGGAAATTTGACAATAAATACTGATAAAGTTGAGAAATAATCATCAAACACTTATTTGGAACATCCCACAGGTGTGCAGGCTAATTGGGAACAGGTGGGTGCCATGATTGGATATAAAAGCAGCTTCCATGAAATGTTAAGTAATTCACAAACAAGGATGGGGTGAGGGTCACCAATTTCTCAACAAGCTATTTAGGGATTTTACCTTCTACGGTCCGTAAAATCATCAAAAGGTTCAGATAATCTGGAGAAATCACTGCACGTAAGCGATGATATTACGGACCTTTGAGCCCTCATTCGGTACTGCATCAAAAACCGACATCAGTGTGTAAAGCAGGGGTCACCAACCTTTTTGAAACCAAGAGCTACTTCTTGGGTACTGATTAACGCGAAGGGCTACAAGTTTGATACACACTTAAATAAATTGACAGAAATAGCCAATTTGCTCAATTTACCTTTAATAAATCAATCTATATATATATATATATATATATATATATATATATATATATATATATATATATATATATATATATATATATATATATATATATATATATATATATATATATATATATATATATATATATAAATGGGTATTTCTGTCCGTCATTCCGTCGTACATTTTTTTTCCTTTTACGGAAGGTTTTTTGTAGAGAATAAATGATGAAAAAAACACTAATTGAACGATTTAAAACAGGAGAAAACACGAAAAAAATTAAAATACAATTTTGAAACATAGTTTATCTTCAATTTGGACTCATTAAAATTCAAAATTCAACCGAAAAAAAATTAAGAGAAAAACTAGCTCATTCGAATCTTTTTGAAAAAATTAAAAAAATAATTTATGGAACATCATTAGTAGTTTTTCCTGATTAAGATTAATTTTAGAATTTTGATGACATCTTTTGAATAGGTTAAAGTCCAATCTGCACTTTGTTAAAATATATAACAAATTGGACCAAGCTATATGTCTAACAAAGACAAATCATTATTTCTTCTAGATTTTCCAGAATAAAGATTTGATTCTACAGATTTTCTAGATTCGCCAGAATATTTTTTTTGAATTTTAGTCATAATAAGTTTGAAGAAATATTTCACAAATATTCTTTGTCGAAAAAACAGAAGATAAGATGAAGAATTAAACAAAAATGTATTTATTATTCTTTACAATAAAAAAAATAAATACTTGAACATTGATTTGAATTGTCAGGAAAAAGGAGGAAGGAATTTAAAAGGTAAAAAGGTATATGTGTTTAAAAATCCTAAAATCATTTTTAAGGTTGTATTTTTTGTCGAAAATTGTCTTTCTGAAAGTTATAAGAAGCAAAGTAAAAACAAGTGAAGGTCGAGTCTTTAAAATATTTTCTTGGATTTTCAAATTCCATTTGAGTGTTGTCTCTCTTAGAATAAAAAATGTCGAGCAAAGCAAGACCAGCTTGCTAGTAAATGAAAAAAATAGAGGCAGCTCACTGGTAAGTGCTGCTATTTGAGCTATTTTTAGAGCAGGCCAGCGGGCGACTCATCTGGTCCTTACGGGCAACCTGGTGCCCGTGGGCACCGCGTTGGTGACCCCTGGTGTAAAGTATATCACCCTATGGGCTCAGGAACACTTCATAAAACCACTGTCAGTAACTACAGTTGGTTGCTACATCTGTAAGTGCAAGTTAAAAGTCTGCTTCGCAAAGCAAAACCCATTCATCAACAACACCAAGGAAGGCCGCTATATATATATATATATATATATATATATATATATATATATATCCATCGATCCATCTTCTACCGCTTATTCCCTTTCGGGGTCGCAGAGGGCGCTGGCGCCTATCTCAGCTACAATCGGGCGGAAGGCGGGGTACACCCTGGACAAGTCGCCACCTCATCGCAGGGCCAACACAGATAGACAGACAACATTCACACTCACATTCACACAATAGGGCCAATTTAGTGTTGCCATTCAACCTATCCCCAGGTGCATGTCTTTGGAAGTGGGAGGAAGCCGGAGTACCCGGAGGGAACCCACGCATTCACGGGGAGGACATGCAAACTCCACACAGAAAGATCCCGAGCCTGGATTTTTTTTTGAACCCAGGACTGCAGGACCTTCGTATTGTGAGGCAGACGCACTAACCCCTCTCCCACCGTGAAGCCTATATATATATATATATATATATATATATATATATATATATATATATATATATATATATATATATATATATATATATATATATTTTGCATGTTCTATGTAACTGCCTAATGTCATTTAATTTATGGTTTATTGGCAGTTTAACTCATTTGCGAAAGCTCTGAGAACTATGCTCGATTTTCAGGCACCATCTGGTGGTTAATGGGTGCAAATACACCAAAACGATACTTGTTTTTTTAGTGGGAAAGAATTAAATTAATTCGGTTTTCATGGAAAAATACAGTAAAATACCAGGATTACAGTCTGTTAAAAAACTAACAGTTATAATTGGAGTCGATGGGGCCGAAAGAAGTCATAAAATAATGCGTGTATACTTAATTTTTTATATTTTATTCTAACAACGTTGCAATCAAAAACAGAATGCAATTTAAAAAGTTGAAAAAAAGACCCTCGCTGGTGAAATTTAAAGCCACTAAACAATCACATGACATAAAAAACACATTTAATGCACGTTTCGGGCCCCAGGGTTGCACAAGGGTTAGTCAGAATAAACCATCTACTCGGCATGGACAGAGTTGTCTTCACCCCTCCCCCAAAATAGTAGAAGAACAAATGACTTCTGCCAAAGTTGTAAACTAATTGATGTCAATTGATTGATGAAAACAGCATTTTCCCACAGCTGGCTAAAACTAGGAAAGTTGTAAACATCAATTTCTCGTGAAGTTTTACTTGGATAACGTCAGCTTACCACTGATGCTGCATTCTTCCTGAGGAACCTCAGAGTGGTAGTTCTCAGGCGTGTTAATATATTCCACCTCCGAACCAACATTTAGGCCGTTATTTCAACGGCCTATTTCCCATCGAGTCCTCTATCAAACGGTAAAACTGAAAGCTGGCGCAGTGGGAACCATGTTTACCCTTCTGACGTTTAGCTATGTAATAAGAAGCCTACTATGAATTTATTTACGTGGACCCCCACTTAAACAAGTTGAAAAATGTATTCGGGTGTTACCATTTAGTGGTCAATTGTACAGAATATGTACTGTACTGCACAATCTACTAATAAAAGTTTCAATCAATCAATCAAAACCTTCAAACTTTTCTAGCGATTTGGTGAATTCCGGCTTCCTGCAGTTTTTCTATGCAGGCGTTCAACTATCCTGAGTTCTCTTAATGTTTCTAACAAGAAGGTTGTCGGCCACAGATCGATTTCAGTTTCTCTCCTGCAATGTTTGCTGCTTGACAATAAACATCCGGCTGTCTCAATAGTAGAAACGTGTCACGCCTACAAAGCACACTTTCGCAGCAAGGGAGATTTAGACCGGACCCGATGGGTGTACATCGGAATAACTGCCACTCCTCCTGTTTGTATCGGATCACAACCTTCCGATTGACGTGTTTATATGAAGCATTCTTTATCTGATTGGGCCGATAACGTGCCCATGAGACCTGTCCATTGTAGAGTTTCTTCTACGTTTGCTTACAACCCTGCCTCTTGTGTCTCAGCTGTGCAGGAGTTTGACAATCTGAGTGAGCTTCCCACCACCGGGGGCGCCAAAGACATCGACCTGCTGTTCCTGCGCGGCATCATGGAAAGTCCCATTGTACGCTTCCCTGGTTAAGGTAGCACACACTTGTAGTAGGTGAGGGGGAAGAACCAGAAGATTGCCTAGTCCCGGCTTTAATTGCCCAAATGCTGGAGACCGCAACAAGTTGACACACGCTGCATCGCTTTGCTGATTGTGTATGCAGTGCACAAACTAATTGTCGTCCTGGAACTTTGCCACGTTCACAACTTTCACAAAAGCATATGCTTGAGGCACTAATCCACATTTGCACATAGTAGGCAACATTCCAGGACAATTCTTGCCACCCTCCCTGAGCGAGTCTGTCTATCTGCCAGGCTCACGAACAGCTGGAGGAAGTGAAGCTGGAAGCGGTGCAAGACAACAACATGGAGCTGGTGACGGACATCTTGGGCGACATCAGCAGCCTCAAGGTCAAAGACGACAGTGCGGCCGAACTGTCCAAGATCCTGCAGGAGCCGCATTTCCAGGTGAGCACGTTTATTTGAGCCAAAAGACACCCAACGTTTTAGATGCTGATACAACTCTTTCACGTCCCATACGATACTTATATTGGAGCCTTTAATATTGGCCGATACCAATATTAATCTAATATCAGCACAAAATACAGTACATACTTTTCTTATTTTGTAGTGTGGAGCGCTATAAAAGGCTTTTCTTAAGTAAAATTAGCCAGAGAACAATAGTTTGTATGGAAAACACTTTCAAGACAGACTTAAAAGGAGCGGTATTTTTTCTTTGGTGATACCCGGTGGCCACAATAATTAATCAACTTAAGCTCAAGATGTAGTAAAGTTGAATACTGCTGACACGTTTGTTACTGGATACTTTTTGATTGATTGATTGATTGAAACTTTTATTAGTAGACTGCACAGTTTAGTACATCCATCCATCCATCCATTACTACCGCTTATTTCCCTTCGGGATCGCGGGGGTTGCTGGGGCCTATCTCAGCTACAATCGGGCGGAAGGCGGGATACACCCTGGATAAGTCGCCACCTCATCGCAGTACATATTTTGTACAATTGACCACTAAATGGTAACACCCGAATAAGTTTTTCAACTGGTCCACATTAATCAATTCATGTTACAAATATATACTATATGCATAATACAGTCATCACACAAGTTAATCATCATAGTACATACATTGAATTATTTACATTATTTACAATCCGGGGGGTGGGATGAGGAGCTTTGGTTGATATCAGTACTTCAGTCATCAACAATTGCATCAACAGAGAAATGGACATTGAAAGAGTGTAGGTTTTACTTAGTAGGATAA
Organism: Nerophis ophidion; assembly: GCF_033978795.1. Taxonomy (NCBI): domain Eukaryota; kingdom Metazoa; phylum Chordata; class Actinopteri; order Syngnathiformes; family Syngnathidae; genus Nerophis; species Nerophis ophidion. The sequence goes on along the minus strand of NC_084631.1, from coordinate 27,150,590 downwards.
GTACAGCCAGCAGAGAACATAGTGAGTTCAGATAGCATAAGAACAAGTAAATACATTAGAAATACATTTGATTATTTATATTAGGGTATTTACAATCCGGAGAGATGGGATGTGAATGGAGGAGGGTATTAGTAAATAGTTGAAGTTGCCAGGAGGTGTTGATTTAGAGCGGTTTTGAAGAAGGATAGAGATGCACTTTCACACCTGTTGGGAGTGCATTCCACATTGATGTGGCATAGAAAGAGAATGAGTTAAGACCTTTGTTAAATCGGAATCTGGGTTTAACGTGGTTTGTGGTGCTCCCCCAGGTGTTGTGGTTATGGCGGTCATTTAGAATAGAAGAATAGAATAGAATAGAATAGATCTTTATTGTCATTGCACAAGTACAACGAAATTTCATTTTCGGCACAGTCCCGCTAAGAGCAGACATACGTTACAGGGGGGGACAAGACGAGACTGCCAACGGATCAGCCACTTGCGGCGCTCCTTAAAAAGGTGAGAAAAGGGTGACATTTGGAGAGGGGGGGAGTAAAAAAAATATCAGTCTAAGGCTAGACCCTCAGGAAGGGTCCAGACTGAGTCCAAAGAAAAAAACCTCACATAGCATGGCACACATTAAACATGGTACGTATATCACACCAACTTGCAACAGAGGGAGGGAGGGGTGGGTTTGAGGAGACACCGCTGCCGCTATATAGCGCTGCTCAGCCATCCACAGCCCCAGTGGAATTAAGCGGTGGTGAAGGCGTTGATTCGAGGGTGGGGGTCGTGTGTGCATATATACCCAATTAACTTGGGAGAGATGATGAAATGTTTTTATGTGGACTGAGGCCGATCGCAAAGTTCGACCACAGGTGTTGACAAAAAGGAAGGTCAAAAGCGTACATCTTTGATTAGTCCTCGGGAGAGTTTCTTCAGAACAGCCTTTTCCTGATTGTGTCAAGGCCACTTGAGGGAGTCAAATCGTAGATTAAGAAGTTGTTTTTCTTCGAGAAGATAAAATAGTGGCTTATCTTCTCTGTTTGTCCATGCTGGATTTCTTCAATTCCAATTTAATTATTCCTTCTCCGCAAGCTTTTACAAGATGAGATCCATTTTGGGATTCAACTCAGAAATCGCCCCAGGCTGTGTTCCCACAGCCCGACCCAATCCTTCCATTGCGTTGAACAGCCGTTGGGCCCTTTGAGTGGCTGCCATCATCTTCCGAATTTGTCGATACACCAGAGCAATGCCCAGCCTAATCAGCAAGTGCCCCTCGATCACAGCTCCAAATAGGTAGAAGTCTTCGACGTCCTCGATGGAAAGGGCTGAGAGGGACATAATTCTCCATTTATCCCAGGAGTCTCTCATGTACCCTGCAGCAATGGTTCCATCAGGGCAGCCAGGCTCCCCCGAACCTCTTTTCCTTGTCGAAAAGACTGTGTCAATTGCATCGAGAGTCCAGCTGATCATATTCATATTTGATGTTTACATTTCAGGACAGCGCAAAGAAAGAGGCTTTAGAAAAGTTCAGACAAAGACAAGACACAGAGAGCAAGCAGGGAAGAGGGAGGGGAGAAAATTGCGACCGCCTCCACCAGAGGCAAGACAGAATATTTATGTTAAGGAAGTAGTTTGACATGTACTTCGGTATCAGGGAGGTGTAGCGGATTTTATTAGACTAGGCTTAGTGCAAGTTGTTTGACTCTGTCTTCCACCCTGAGCCAGTCCACTTAGGAGAAGTGGGTCGGAGTGAGGTGTGGTCTGGGGTGGAGGTCTAAAAGTAACCGGACTAACTTGTTCTGGGATGTTTTGAGTCTAGATTTGAGGGTTTTGGAGGTGCTGGGGTACCAGGACGTGCAAGCGTAATGGAAACAGGGTTGAAAGAGATTTTCCGCTAGAATCTTCAAGGTGCTAATACGCTTCTGCATTGGAGACTGTATGTTTAAGTAATATACAACTATAACTCTTTGATGTTTGTTTATATTGACGAATGTTCTGTTTTACAATGCAGTATTGTTTAATTAAAGGGGTCATGTTATTATTATTATTTTCTACATTTAAACACTTCCTTGTGGTCTACATAACATTTATAGGTGGTCCAAATGTTGCATAGATGATGTTTTACAGACCATCTTCAAGTCACTTACTGGCCCGTCTTTTCAGGATGCGCCGTTTTGTGGGCGCTCTTGTTTACGGGCCTCCACTTTGACAGTCTTCTACCTGTCATCCATGTTGTAGATTTTATCTTCCATATGGAGTTAACTGACATATATAAATTCGAACTGTACACTACTTTGTGTAAAAAAAATGGCAACAGCGGAGGATGCATGTGCATCTACAAGCCAGTTTGCTCCACAACAAGAGGATAGAAAAAAGAAGGAACTTATTGATGATAGTGTCAGACTTCAATAGCGGACTAACATAAACCTATACCATATATGGAGGTATCCATTGACATTATATGTTATATAATAATTATACATTATACATTATATATATCATAGATTATATATTACATATATAATATGTTAGATAATATTTATTATTATTATTATTGTCTAATGTGAGCAAACTATGGTGCGGAATTTCCCCCAGGGATCAATAAAAGTACTTTCTATTCCATTCTATCTATTCTATTACAACTAGGGGAAATGTGACAAATTCAAAACGGCTCGTTTGGAGGGAGTATGAAGGAAAGCAAGGTTATTTTATAAAAATGTATGCGCCATTCATCCATCCATTGATTTTGAATTTCCAGGATTTATACAGATCCCCAATACAGAAAAACAGGTACCAATAGGTAAACAAACTTGGTTTGCATAATATGGTGAGTACCCTTTCAGGATAATTATTACGAACTGTGCTCAACTGCTGTGTAGCTGCTAGCTCCTAGTAGCCTATAGCCTGGCATGTTTACCTTTTGTAAATGACTTGACTAAAATAATAGAAAGTGTGTGTTTATTGGAGTATATTTCAATGTACACTGGCAGTCCAACTTTGCACAAGTAAACACACTGTAGGACTGTTTTTTTATCGAAATTGTGTTAGATGTAAATATAAACAAAATACAATAATTATCATATCATTTTCAACCCATAGTCAGTTGAATATGCTACAAAGACAACATATTTGATGTTCAAACTGATAAACATTTTTTTTTTTGCAAATAATCATTAACTTTAGAATTTGATGCCAGCAACGCGTGACAAAGAAGTTGAAGTTGGGAAAGGTGGCAATAAATACTGATAACGTTGCGGAATGCTCATTAAACACTTATTTGGAACATCCCACAGTGTGCAGGGTAATTGGGAACAGGTGGGTGCCATGATTGAGTATAAAAAAAGCTTCCCAAAAAATGCTCAGTCTTTCACAAGAAAGGATGGGGCGAGGTACACCCCTCTGTCCACAACTGCGTGAGCAAATAGTCAAACAGTTTAAGAACAACGTTTCTCAAAGTGCAATTGCAAGAAATTTAGGGATTTCAACATCTACGGTCCATAATATCATCAAAAGGTTCAGAGAATCTGGAGAAATCACTCCACGTAAGCGGCATGGCCGGAAACCAACATTGAATGACCGTGACCTTTGATCCCTCAGACGGCACTGTATCAAAAACCGACATCAATCTCTAGAGGATATCACCACATTAGATGGATTAGATTGGATTAAATATTACTTTATTTATTCCTTCAGGAAAATTAAAATGTTCAGCACAATCCCATTCAAGATCAGACAAACTTCACAGGGCGACAGAACAGGATCGCTGACGGGTCTGCCGGCTTCCAGCGCCCCTTACAAAAAAGATGAGATACAAGTAAACAAGGGGGGGAATGGGAGAAAAAATAGAAGATTAAAATAAAATAAAATAAAATAAATAAAAAAAATAAAAATAGGGGCAGGAACACTTCAGAAAACCACTGTCACTAAATACAGTTCGTCGCTACATCTGTAAGTGCAAGTTAAAGCTCTGGTATGCAAAGCGAAAGCCCTTTATCAACAACATCCAGAAACGCCGCCGGCTTTTCTGGGCCCGAGATCATCTAAGATGGACTGCTGCAAAGTGGAAAAGTGTTCTGTTGTCTGACAAGTCCACATTTCAAATTGTTTTTGGAAATATTCAACATCGTGTCATCCGGACCAAAGAGGAAGCGAACCATCCAGACTGTTATCCACGCGAAGTTCAAAAGCCAGCATATGTGATGGTATGGGGGTACATTAGTGTCCAAGGCATGGGTAACTTACACATCTGTGAAGGCACCATTAATGCTGTTACATACAGGTTTTAGAACAACATATGCTGCTTATTTTAGCAAGACAATGCCAAGCTACATTCAGCACGTGTTACAACAATATAGCTTCATTAAAAAAAGAGTGCGGGTACTTTCTTGGCCCACCTGCAGTCCAGACATGTCTCCCATCAAAAATGTGTGGTGCATTATGAAGCGTAAAATATGACAGTGGAGACCCCGGACTGTTGAACGACTGAAGCTCTACATAAAACAAGAATGGGAAAAAATTCCACTTTCAAAGCTTCAACAATTAGTTTCCTCAGTTCTCAAACGTTTATTGAGTGTTGTTAAAAGAAAAAGTGATGTGACATAGTGGTGAACATGCCCTTTCCCAACTACTTTGGCACGTGTTGCAGCCATGAAATTTCAAAGTTAATGATTATTTGCAAAAAAAAAAGGTTTATCAGTTTGAACATCAAATATCTTGTCTTTGTAGTGCGTTCAATTGAATATGGGTTGAAAAGGATTTGCAAATCATTGTATTCTGTTTATATTTACATCTAACACAATTTCCCAACTTCTGTGATATAATGCGCGATACAAGCAGTCCTGCAGTGTTTATTTGTGTGTGTGTGATATCATGTGTGAGACAAGCAGTCCTGCAGCGTGATTACTTGTGTGTGATATCATGTGTGATACAATCAGTGCTCTCTTTGGTAGTTAACACCTATTAAAACAAAAAGATAGTAAAATAAAATGACAGCTTCAATATGTATTTTCTTACAACAGATAATGCAGTACAATGGTGTTAAGGAACAATTTAAAAAAATGCATTCAGGTTTGACAGTATGACAAATGTATATAATTTTAGCATACCAACTGTGTATAAACATGTTTTGCTTCTACCGCTAGTAATTAATTAGTAATGATAAAAGTTCACTAAAAACAACTGAACTCTGGTTATTTTATTAAAATTACAATTGGCAATTGAATTATTGGCAATAGTTAAATGACTGAACAAGTTAAGTACAGCATATAAATACTACTAGACTGAATGTTTGGTAGACTCGGGAGTATTAATTGATCACAAATAAAATAATAATAATACAAGTTTACACATACCTCTGGTAGAATATACTTACTATAATATAATATACAATACAAATATACTTTTCACAAACATAGTGTATATCACAAAAATAGTTGGCAATTTAAATATAATTTAAAATATTTAAGTAAATAAGCACCTGATATACAATGTTTAATCAGTTTTACAAACACAGGATACTGTTTTGGCGTTAACGCACTTTGTGTCTTTTCATTTATTGATCTCAGAAAGGACACAAATCCCCCGGATGCTGATTTATTTATTTATTGTTTTGTTTTTGTTTGTTTTTTACCGATTATCGCTTTTCGCCAGTGTTTTGTTTATATTTGCCGGGTCAAATGATTAATTACTATTAATTATTGGTCGGCTTCAAAGTAATTAGAGTTAAAATACCAGCGATTGTCACACACACACAAGGTGTGGCGAAATTATTCTCTGCATTTGACCCATCACCCTTGATCACCCCCTGGGAGGTGAGGGAAGCAATGGGCAGCAGCGGTGGCCGCGCCCGGGAATCATTTTTGGTGATTTAACCCCCAGTTCCAACCCTTGATGCTGAGTGTCAAGCAGGGAAGTAATTGGTCCCATTTTTTATCGTCTTTGGTTTGACTCCCAACCTACCGATCTCAGGGCGGACACTAACCATTAGGCCACTGAGTAGGTTGCACTTTCCGGTACAATTTCTTAAATTTTGATTTGCCGAAAGTTTTACTGCATTTCGGATATTGGGACTCCCACTTGTTATTGTTTTCGTCATGGCAAGCAATAAACCCAAGAAGCGAAGCCTCAATGAAAAGTGGCTTTAGGAGCCACTTTTCAGCAAATGGCTCACTTATGATGATGGAAAGATGTTTTGCACGCCATGTAAACGAGCTAAGAAAAAGAACATCTTTACGACTGAGTGCACTGATTTTCAAAGATCCAGCCTCTCAAGGCACCAAGAAACATCATGTTACACCTTTCCTGCTCGTCTGCTCCCAGACCGTGGTCGAGGAGCGCCAGGGAGACGTTCCCTCCAGGCCCCATATATTGTCAGGGGTAACACCCTCCATTTTACCCAGCATTGGGTCCCTACAGTTCCACTCTGGTTGGAATGACGAGGCCGTCCATTTGTTACAACTCTTTATGTTTTCCACAAAGCCAACAGGATATCCACCATGCTATTAACACTCCTCAACATGCTAGCGCTCCCTCTCCTAACTTGCCCACTTACTTACACACATCACTCACCCCACATCCCACTATTCTTAAAGAAGAACACACAGTTTATGGCCATTACAAAACCAGAGATGGAATGCTAGAGGCATTTAGTGCCACTGTATTAAATGACATTGAAACTAACTTGCCAAATTGTAAGTTTGTTTGCATTATTTGCCATGAAAGTGCAGGTGTGGTGGTTTTTAAACGACTGATAATCTACCTACAGGTGATAATAATCAATTACATTTGTCATATACATGTATGCTCTGGCACACCATTTCATGACTGAAGCAAAACACTTTTTACACTTTTATACTGAAATAAATACACCTACACCTTATTAAAATGAAAATATAGAAAAAAATTCCGGCAGTAGTAAGGTTTAGATCCATGAAGGAAAGAAGAAAGTAAATGAAGGTTTATAACTAAATAAAATTACACATGCATGAAAATTGGTTTTATTGTGTATTATTTATTTAATTAATTAAGTAACGTTTATGACAACCTTTTTCCAAAACACAATATAAAATGTGATATATAACAGAATAATGCATACATTTATCATTTGTTTTTAAAACGGTTACAAAAAAGCGGGACCCCAAAAATGTACTGTGGACCCCATTTTTATGACTTGATGGGGTACTCGAAACCCCATCAAGAGGATATGATATTAATACCCAAAATGCCAGGGACTCTGCATTGCAGGGGCGTCCTTCTCCCTGAGCCAAGCTTGTGCCTGACCGCATACCTGAGTGAGGTTAGATGTTCCACTCCTTTTTTTCCATGACAAACGTGGGTGGGGATGATAGTCATCACAATATTGTGATTTCAAGCCGGGCGTGGTTAGACAGACGGATGTTCATTACAGCTTTGGGCACCGCAAAGATTGCTCAAAGTTGGTTTTACAGGTGTTATGGGGGGGAGGAAAGGTGTCATTGGGTCATCAGGTGGGCTCCCTCCTTCACCTGTGTTTCACTGAAAAGGCCCACTACACCATCAGAGAGCTCAGTATCAACTCCTATCGTCCTAGGTATGCTCCCCTCTCCCGTTTCCCCTTAAGTATAAAATCTCATGGCATTGGTCACTTAGGAGCCCAGCTGTTGTCTCTACTCCTGATCCAGAGCCACTTGCTTGCTCATTCAGCAGCACTGGACAGGGCTTTTATGGCTTGACGTTGGGCATGGCCCCGGATTCCCATGTTCTTAAGGAGACTGGTAGTTGACCTGACCACGAAACCTCTGCAGCCCACCTCCACAGGGAGAAAAGTGGCCTTCCAGCCCCGTTGTACAGCATCCACTGCCGACTTGGCATACCGAAGCTTCTTGCGCTCATATGCCTCATCCACATTATCCTCCCATTGGACTGTCAGCTCTATAATGTAGACTCTTTGAATCGCAGATGACCACATCACGAGTTCTGGCCTGAGGCTGGTTGTGGCAAGCTCCACTGGGAAGGAGAGTTTCTGCTACAGGTCAACAAGGAGCCTTCAATCCCGTGCTGCTCCCAGCTGTCTGGCCTCTGCTTTAGGTGTGCAGGACTTCGGTTGCTTCTCCCCCTCATGCACAAACTGCCCTGAAGATGCAGGATGGGAGGAAGGCGGCATAGCGCTTACAACCGTGTAACGACTCTCTAGTGAAGCTGCTAGACACCTTAGCACTCGGTTGTGCCGCCAAGTGTATTGACCTTGTGTAAGCCTTGTCTTGCAGGCGACCAGGATGTGTTTCAGGTTTGCTGGAGATGGAGAGAGGGGTAATGTGAGGTTTTCTCCGTACCACTGGCTGAGGTTCTGTGGTGATGGTAGACGTCGTATGTGGCTCGCAGTATGAAGCTGGTTCAAAAAGCTTCATACTGCTACTGTCTACAACTGTCCCACCAGGAGAACTTTTGCTTCTCAATATCTTCCCAACGCATCCATTGACCTTGCTTTGCTGGTGAGACAGCCTTTGCACATCACGCAGGCTCTTCCTCTCTGTGAACTTCCCCGACCACATCTGTGGTCCAGCCCACGTCGTTGGGCTGGACCTGCCTTGTACCAGGATGGTGTACTCTCTCGGAGACCAAGGCCACCTCCTACCCTTTTCACTTGGCCGACGATGTCCCGATGCTTAAGGGCTGACTTGGCCGGGTGTGCAGCTGCAGCTGGAGTCCACTTCCTCACAGTTTGCAAGGGTCAGAGCAGTTTGAGCCACACAGGGGTCTCGGGATTCTGTCAGCATAATCTCCAGCTTGAATTTGGTACTCTTGAACTCCTCTTTCAGGCTGGACTGAGGAAGCTCCAGGATGCCTTTACCATACAAAGCTACAGAATGTTGGTAAGGCACCTGGAAAGACCAACTGTGCCCCACTGTCAAATAACCCTCTATTAACCACCCAGGGAGTGGAAGCTATGCTGCCACAGTTTTAAAATTATTCTGTGTATTTGCATAAATTAAAAATACATAATGGTAAATTGCATATATTTGATTATATGCATTTAATAGAATTACCTCTTTCACATAAAATTAATCTCTGAACGCATCCTTCAAGGCTTGTTCAAGTCGATGGGCAACAGAGTGGATCTTTAGAATCCAGGGCATTGTTTCCTGAAGACGAACCAAGACACCGCTCTGCTTCCCAAAGTTAATTGAAGCTTCATCGGCTGCTGTAGCAACACATGATGCTATCAATGGAAAATTCATTTCGGCGGCCTTTGCTGTAATGGCATTATAAATGCCCTTAGCTGCACAGTACTCTGGTTCAGCAATTCTGAAATGTCAAGATAAATAAAAAAACATGTAAGAAATATATAAATAATTGATACCTAAAAAATATGAAAACATACTAAAATGTTATATAGTGTATAAGATATAACGTGACATGATCCTGATAACATTCATAATGAAAAGGGTATTCAACTTACCCAAGTAATTTCATTTTGGCCAATCCATTTTCTATACATTTCAAGCTGATTATTTCCTTCTCAGATGTAGTTTTTTTCCGTGCCTCCATCAAACAGAATGGAGCAATAAAATGGCTTCTTTGTAAACTTCTTTTTCAGGTCAAAAGCCATTGACTCCCCAATTTCATCTACGAAATTTCGGCACGTGTTTCCCTCCATGCTTTTTTTCCGACATTTATCAACGTTGCAAAGTTAATGAACGCCAGTTCAGCGTGTGCTACTGTGTACTCCCAGTCACAAACATGACACATTCTGGCAAATGTCTCTTCATCCATTTTTTTAAGTTGTTGATAGATCACTGGAACATGTGAGGGAGGTTTGGTGGCTGTAACAGCATCGTGATGCAGCTTGCTAGCACTGTGACACTGGGCTGTATCCTTCTTCACATTTTTGTTCTCTTTACATATGCCTCCATGTCTAGCTGTACTCAACCTTGGTTAATATTGCCTTTACCCCTATCGCCATAGTGATCTCTGCAGACCTCGCACCAGGCAAGTGTGGCATATCCATTTTCATCATGATATGCCATTTTGCATTTATACTTCGGTTTTACCTATGATGCTGCTTCAGAACTAGATTGAGGGATGGCTTCTGACACGGTAGTAACTGTTGCAGCTGGTTGCACTGTCGAGCCAGGCTCCATAGTTGTCGGTTGCACCTTCAAACCACGGTCAGAAGTTTTCGACTGCACTGTCGAGCCAGGATCAGCTGTATTTACTTCAGAAACAGATGATGCAGCAGATGACGGATGTGAGCTAAAATGAAGAAGTGATAATTGATTTATACAGTCGTGTAAAATACAGCTAAAATGTATCATATTACAAACACAAACAAATATACCATATTTAATTAGATTATATATATAAAAATGTATACACCTTTATACATTATTTATCTAAAAAAGTACATCAGGGTTTCCCGCAGCGCTTTGTTGTTAAGGCGGCCTCCTTAACAACAAAGAGCCACCGGCTAAACTAAAGTCTTAAAAAAAAAAAAAATATATATATATATATCCATCCATCCATTTTCTACCGCTTATTCCCTTTCGGGGTCGCGGGGGGCGCTGGCGCCTATCTCAGCTACAATCGGGCAGAAGGCGGGGTACACCCTGGACAAGTCGCCACCTCATCGCAGGGCCAACACAGATAGACAAACAACATTCACACTCACACTCACACACTAGGGCCAATTTAGTGTTGCCAATCAACCTATCCCCAGGTGCATGTCTTTGGAAGTGGGAGGAAGCCGGAGTAACCGCAGGGAACCCACGCATTCACGGGGAGGACATGCAAACTCTACACAGAAAGATCCCGAGCCTGGATTTGAACCCAGGACTGCAGGACCTTCGTATTGTGAGGCAGACGCACTAACCCCTCTGCCACCGTGAAGCCCTTATATATATATATATATATATATATATATATATATATATATATTATATATATATATATTATATATATATATATTATATATATATATATTATATATAATATATATATATATATATATATATATTATATATATATATATATATATATATAATATATATATATATATATATATAATATATATATATATATATATATATATATATATATATATATATATAATATATATATATATTTTTTTTTTGTCCTGTCCAGCTTCTCGGGCAGATCATATAGTGCAGTGGTCCCCAACCACCGTTTTATTTATTCACTAGCAAGCTGGTCTCTAGAAAATATTTTTAAAGACTTGGTCTTCACTTGTTTAAACAAATTCATTTATTTTTTTACTTTGCTTCTTATAACGTTCAGAGAGACAATTTTAGAGAAAAAATACAACCTTAAAAATGATTTTAGGATTTTTAAACGCATACCTTTTTTTACCTTTTAAATTCCTTCCTCTTCTTCCCAGACAATTTAAATCAATGTTCAAGTAATTTTTTATTTAATTATACATTTTAGCTTCTGTTTTTTCAACAAAGAATATTTGTGAACTATTTCTTCAGACTTATGATTAAAAATCAAAAAAATTATTTTGGCAAATCTAAAAAATCTTTAGAATCAAATTTAAATCTTATTTCCAATTCTTTGAATCTCTTCTAAAATTTTTGTTCTGGAAAATATAGAAGAAATAATTATTTGTCTTTGTTAGAAATATAGCTTGGTCCACTTTGTTATATATTCTAACAAACTGCAGATTAGATTTTAACCTATTTAAAATATGTCATCAAAATTCTAAAATTAATCTTAATAAGGAAAAATTACTAATAATGTTCCAAAATTTTTATTTTTTATTTTTTCTAAAAGATTCAAATTAACTAGATTTTCTCTTCTTTCTTTCGGTTGAATTTTGAATTTTAAAGAGTCTAAATTGAAGACAAACTAGGTTTCAAAATTAAATTTTCATTTTTTTCCTGTTTTCTCCTCTAGTAAACCATTCAATTAAGTGTTTTTTTCATCATTTATTCTCTACAAAAAACCTTCCGTATAAGGAAAAAAAATGTACGACGGAATGAAAGACAGAAATACACATTTTTTATATGTATACATAGATTTATTTATTAAAGGTAAATTGAGCAAATTGGCTATTTCTGGCTTTTTATTTAAGTGTGTATCAAACTGGTTGCCCTTTGCATTAATCAGTACCCAAGAAGTAGCTCTTGGTTTCAAAAAGGTTGGTGACCCCTGATATAGTATATGACCTAACTTGTAGTAAACTTTAGTAATTAAAGGAATTATAGTTATTATAGAATTATAGTTCACATCAGTTTACAAAAAAGTTTACAAATCCACGCGTTGTTGACAGCAGCGAATTAAAATAAACATTTACGACATGATACAGCACATAAACATCACAATTTCGAGGACAAACGATCGACGAATTTAGCACTCACATAAAACTATGAAATGAACCTACTTAAAGAAGTTTTTTAGCTTGCTAGATTTTTTTCCCGACAGTCTGTCCTTGTTCGTGTTGTCTTTTCTTTTTTTTTTTTACTTGTTCCTTACTCGGCATTTTGAGAGCTGCCTGACCTAAATTCACCGAACAAATGACGTACTTCCAGACGCTGATGCAGCTTGTGTATCTCTCGTAAAATCTCGCCTGTTTTCGTTGTCGGTTTAACTTTGACACGCGTTTCCTAAATGGCTGCGTGCTTGTTGTTAATACCGATGTCTTAAACCAGCGGTGCCCATTACGTCGAACCGCGAGCTACCGGTCCACCGCGGAGGGTGTGTCAGTCGATCGCCAGCCAGGCTTTTAAAAAAATAGACCTAAAAATTATCAATCATCAATCTCCACCAAGACGTCACTTGATTGACATCTCGCAGCAGCCAGCGTCATCTCACAAGACCTTCGGGTGCCGTGAATGTCAATCAAGCAAGCTACGGAATTTGCCGCCAATGTTTTTCTTGTAAAGTGTATGGAAGCTGGATAAATAAGATGCCAAAAACCAACCACTTTCATGTGGTATTGTACAGAAAGGAGGACTTTTTTTTATCCTCCATTCAAAAATGTGGGCGTTATCATCACTACTGTCTGATTCCATTCAATGCAAGTCATCCGAATCAGGTAATACACCAGCTTCTATTCTTGTCTTCGTGAAAGAAAGACATCTATATGTGTTACAAATGCTTGTATTATCATTAAACACATTTAACTTGTTAACAAAAATGTCTCTTTCATAAATAAATGATATATATGAATGAGGTAGATCCCCTCGATCTGGTCAATTGAAAAGTAGCTCGCCAGTAGAAAAAGTTTGGGCACCCCTGTCATAAACAGTTGAAAATGAAAAAAAAAAAAAGTAATGTCGGGGTGTTTTTATCAATTTATTCGCCAAAACTATTTTTAAAAAAAAGTACGTTTTTAGGGCATTGCGGCAAACTGCAAGGGCAATCGCAGCAGTTGCCGTGGTTTCTGTGGTTAAATTCAAGCCCTGCTGCAGGACTGCTTGTATCGCACATAATTTCACACAAAAGTAAACATGCTGCAGGACTGCTTGTATTGCGCGATATCGCACAAATGTAAACACTGCAGGCCTGCTTGTATCACACATGATATCACACACAAACACGCTGCAGGGTTGGTTGCATCGCACATGATATAACACGCAAGTAAACACGCTGCGAGACTGCTTGTATCAGACATGATATCACACACAAGAACTGCAGGACTGCTTGTATTGCACATAATATCACACACGTAAACACGCTGCAGGACTGCTTGTATCACACTAGTAAAGCCACTGCAGGACTGCTTGTATCGCGCATGATTTCACACACAAGTAAACTACAGGACTGCTTGCATCGCGTGATATCACACACATGTAAACACTGCAGGCCTGCTTGTATCACACATGATATTACACAATTAAAGCCGCTGCAGGACTGTTTGTATCGCACATTATTTCACACACAAGTAAACAAACTGCAGGACTCCTTGTATCGTGTGATGTCACACACATTTAAACACACTTCAGGATTGCTTGTATCGCACATGATATCACGCACAAGTAAACATGATGCGGGACTGCTTGTATCGCACATGATATCACACAAGTAAAGCCGCTGCAGGACTGCTTGTATCGCACATGATACAACAACACTGCAGGACTGATTATATCACACATAATATCACACAAGTAAACACGCTGCAGGGCTGCTTATATCCCACATGATATCACACGTCAGTAAACATGCTGCAGGACTGGTTTGATCGCATATAGCAGGGGTCGGCAACCCGCGGCTCCGGAGCCACACGCGGTTCTTTGGCCACTCTGATGTGGCTCAGTTGTATAATCGCCGACCCCTCCAATTATTTCGGGGGGTTTCCGGATTTTGGTGCCACTCCCGGGCATCACCCGGGGTTAACATTCTCCGATTTTCACTTGGACTACAATATTGAGGGCGTACCGTGACGGCTTTAGTTTTAACGTCCTCTACAACAGTGGTTCTCAACCTTTTTTCAGTGATGTACCCCCTGTGAAAATTTTTTTATTTAAGTACCCCCTAATCAGAGCAAAGCATTTTTGGTTGAAAAAAAGAGATAAAGAAGTAAAATACTGCACTATGTCATCAGTTTATGATATATTAAAATGTATAACAGTGCAAAATATTGCTCATTTGTAATGGTCTTTGTTTAACTATTTGGGGGGGAAAATATACAAATAACTAAAAGCTTGTTGAAAAATAAACAAGTGATTCAATTATAAATAAAGATTTCTACACATAGAAGTAATCATCAACTTAAAGTGCCCTCTTTGGGGATTGTAACAGAGATCCATCTGGAGTCATGAACTTCATTCTAAACATTTCTTCACAAAAAAATAAATCTTTAACATCAATATTTATGGAACATGTCCACAAAAAATCTAGCTGTCAACACTGAATATTGCATTGTTTGTTTTCTTTTCACAGTTTATGAACTTACATTCATATTTAGTTGAAGTATTATGCAATAAATATATTTATAAAGGATTTTTAAATTGCTGCTATTTTTCCCAAAAATACATTTATAAACGATTTTTGAATTGTTGCTATTTTTAGAATATTTTTAAAAAATCTCACGTACCCCCTGGCATACCTTCGCGTACCCCCATTTGAGAACCACTGCTCTACAACATGTCATCGCGCCCGCCTTTACGCCATGCTATCTGCGTGCCGGCCGGACGCATGCATTTCGCTGCTTCTATCGTCACACATATGAGATTGCAATGGATACTTGGTCAACAGCCATACAGGTTACTCTGAAGGTTGTGATATGAACAACTTTAACACTCTTACTAATATGCGCTACACTGTGAACCCACACCAAACAAGAATGACAAACACATTTCGGGAGAACATCTGCACTGTAACACAACATAAACGCAACTTAACAATTACCCAGAAGCCCATGCATCCATGAGTATTTCAGGCTATATTATACACCCCCACACCCCCAACCCCACCCACCTCAACCGACGCACGGGGTTGGGGGCGGTTGGTGCTAGCCGGGTGTATAATATAGCCTGGAAGAGTCATGGATGCATTGGATTCTGGGTAATTGTTATGTTAAGTTTATAATGTTTTACTGTGAGGATGTTCTCCCGAAATGTGTTTGTCATTCTTGTTTGGTGTGGGTTCACTGTGTGGCGCATATTAGTAAGATTGTTAAAGTTGGTTATATCACAACCTTCAGTGTTACCTGTATGGCCGTTGAACAACTATGCATTGCAGTCGTGTACGTGTATCTGCGGAAGCCACATGCAACATGTTACTGGACTGGCAAGGTGTTTGTACATGTTGTAGAAGGCATCAAAGACAATGGCTTCATAGCACGCCCTTATTATTGTTATCTGGGTGACCATCAACAGATATTTGCGAGAATGGTTGTGGCTCCCATTGTCTTCTTTATAATGTGAAACGGGTCAAAATGGCTCTTTGAGTGGTAAAGGTTGCCGACCCCTGGCATATAGGATCAAACAAAAGTAGACACACTGCAGGACTGTTTGGATGGCACAGGATATCACACACAAACACTGCGGGACTGCTTGTATCGCACGTGATATCACACACAAGTAAGCACGCAGTGGGACTGCTTGAATGGCACATGATATCACACACAAACACTGCAGGACTGCTTGTATCGCACACAATATCACACACAAGTAAACACGCTGCAGGATTGCTTGTATCGCACATGATATCACACACAAGTAAACACGCTGCAGGATTGCTTGGACGGCACATGATATCACACACAAACACTGCGGGACTGCTTGTATCGCACATGATATCACACACAAGTAAACACGCTGCAGGAATGCTTGGATGGCACATGTTCTCCCACACAAACACTGCAGGACTGCTTCTATAGCACACAATATCACACACAAGTAAACACGCTGCAGGACTCCTTGTATCGCACACAATATCACACACAAGTAAACACTGCAGGATTGCATGTATCTGAGATTTGACATAAAAGCCGATACAGTTTCATTTTGCTGATATCAATATTGGATAGGGACACCCCTACAATTCCGGTGTCCTGTGCTGGGCTGACACGAGCAATCAGACTGTGACTTGTTAGCCAATCAGAGTCGTGTGTTCCACAAGCTGCTGACCTGGTGAGGGAGCGTGAGAGAGGGGAGCACATTTTCATGTCAAAATGATTTTCACATGTGACTTTTTCAACACTTTCTGTTGAAAAATGTAGTCGGTTCAACACTCCCAGAATTTCTTTCTTGACAGTCATTTTTGGGGTTTTAGCCACATATTTTACATGAGGGTGTCTGTGTATAGTTGGTCCTTACTGTATGTTTGTTCTTTTGACTTTCTCTTGCAGCTCACTTTTTAGAGGCCTGTGGCAAATTGTAGAAATAAAATAAAACCTTAAATTGGGGAATCTACAGCAAAAAGGAACACTGTAAAGAGAAAAGGCTGAAATGTTGATTATTTTTGCTTGGTTTTTATGTTGATCCTAATAACTAATGAAAATACAAAGCTTTGTCTTTTAATATTCATATAATTTTTAGCTGGTTTATAAAACAACAAATAAATCAAAGTTTGGATAAACAGCAAGCGGGGGCATCGTTTATTTCTGTTAATTATTGAATTGTTCAACCTAAATATTATGGATGGATGGACTTCATCTTGTAGCAAGTTTATCTTAACAGGAGTAAAGAATTCAATAAAAACTAGAGATGTCAGATAAATGCTTTAAAATTTAATATCGGAAATTATTGGTATCGGTTTCAAAATTATCTGTATCGGTTTTAGAAAAAGTAAAATTTATGACTTTTTAAAACGCCACTGCGTACATGGACGTAGGGAGAAGTACAGAGCGCCAATAAACCTTAAAGGCACTGACTTTGCGTGCCAGCCCGGTCACATAATATCTACGGCCTTTCACATACACAAGTGAATGCAATGCATACTTGGTCAACAGCCATACAGGTCACACTGAGGGTGGCCGTATAAACAACTTTAACACTGTTAAAAATATGCGCCACACTGTGAACCCACACCAAACAAAAATGACAAACACAATTCGGGAGAACATCCACACCGTAACACAACATAAACACAACAGAACAAATACCCAGAATCCCTTGCAGCACTAACTCTTCCGGGAAACTACAATACACACCCCACACTAATCCCCACCCCACCTCAACCTCCTTATGCTCTCTCAGGGAGAGCATGTCCCAAATTCTAAACTGCTGTTTTGAGGCATGTAAAAAAAAAAATGCACTTTGTGACTTCCATCCATCCATTTTCGACTGCTTATTCCCTTTCAGGGTCGCGGGGGGCGCTGGCACCTATCTCAGCTACTTTGTGACTTTAATAATAAATATCACAGTGCCATGTTGGCATTTTTTTTCCATAACTTGAGTTGATTTGTTTGCGAAAAACATTGTTGCATTGTTTAATGCATCCAGCGGGGCATCACAACAAAATTAGGCATAATAATGTGTTAATTCCACAACTGTATATATCGGTATCGGTTGATATCGGTAAGAGTTGGACAATATCGGATATCGGCAAAAAGCCATTATCGGACATCTCTCATAAAAACTGTCTTGATATTAGTGGCCATGTGAAAACAAACTCTTCCTAGACGCAAAATAAGTGTTATAGACAAGGTTTATAAGACTACACTTAATAATAACTCATTGATTGCGTGAAACTTCTTGTTTCATCCAATCCAATGAGTGCACGACTTGTGAGTCCGCCTTAAAGCTGCAGTACCAAATGACATGTTTTGAACCAAAGAAACACAAGAAGACCCATTTTAGAGAAGCAAACTCCTCCCCAAAGTCTGAATGTGTTTTTATTGCAAGCCTCTCTGTGAGTCTTGAATAAATGATGACATCTCTCCTCATCTAAAATAGGTTACATAACCCTTCCTTTTTCTCCTCAGTCCCTCCTCGAGGCGCACGACATGGTGGCCTCCAAGTGCTACGAAGTCCCGCCCCCTGCCGAGATGGCCAACGACGCGGCAGTGAACAGCGCTCTGATGCAGGCGGACGCCGTGCGCATGATCGGCATCCGAAAGAAGGCCGGCGAGCCTCTGGTGAGTGTGACGGAATCTTTAAGAAGTGCCAGCAAAGATCACGATCCCCCCCCCCCCGCAGGGCGTAACCTTTCGCGTGGAGAAAGACGACCTGGTCATCGCGCGGATTCTCCACGGCGGCATGATTGACAGGCAGGGGCTGCTTCACGTGGGCGACATCATCAAGGAGGTGAACGGCAAGGATGTGGGCAACAATCCCACCGAGCTCCAGGAAATGCTGAAGGACTGCAGCGGGGGCATCACCCTCAAAATCCTGCCAAGCTACCGCGACGCCCCCGCACCTGCACAGGTACGCACAGTATGCCGACGCAATGAAAGTCAGGTGATGGGCAGCGGAAATGGAAGAAAGCATTCCCCCAATTCATGCCATGAATCACAGCCCACGTGCCATGTAGTCTTTTATTGACGCCCAGCAGTTCAAGGCACACAAAGTCAGTCAAGCGCACAAAAACGGAATGAGGGATGATGCGTGGCGCAGTGGGAGAGTGGCCGTGCGCAACCCGAGGGTCACTGGTTCAAATCCCACCTAGAACCAACCTCGTCACGTCCGTTGTGTCCTGAGCAAGACACTTCACCCTTGCTCCTGATGGGTGCTGGTTGGCGCCTTGCATGGCAGCTCCCTCCATCAGTGTGTGAATGTGTGTGTGAATGGGTAAATGTGGAAGTAGTGTCAAAGCGCTTTGAGTACCTTGAAGGTAGAAAAGCGCTATACAAGTACAACCCAAAAAAAAAAAGTCTGCAGCTCGGGGCAGCATCTTTTTTGGATGTGACTTTTATTGGCTAGTTTTTACTGCTTCCTCCGGCTGCCTGTTTCATTTAATCACACAGAGAACGTACGCTTCCTGGCAAAAGCCTCACTTGTTGGCGCAGCTTCAACATCTGCGGCTGGTGCAGTTTGATGCAATGTGGCAAAAACTGGGAGTCTTTTGCTGTGTAAGCACACACGGCCCATCATTAGCTGATACCAGGATTGCGCAGTATATATCACTTTTTTTTATATGGGGATAATGCATGTTAATGACACATTCGAGCTGTGTCACAAAAATTTGACAGCGACAAGTGAACAGACGCATCCTCAACGCAGTGTAGCATGCTTGCTCGCTACTGATGTCTCTACACAATGGGTGTCAAACTCTGGCCCCCGGGCCATATTTTGGCCCGCCGTGTAATTTAATTTGGCCCTTGAGGCAATATCAAATTAACATTACAGCTGGCCTGCCGTTATTACACAGAAACGGTGCCGCTGTAACACCGCAATTTCTCACACTTGCCAATCCTACCGAAGTTCAATCCCCCTCCCGAAAATCTCCTGGGGCAAGCATTCTTCCGATTTCCACCCGGACAACAATATTGAGGGCGTGTCTTAAAGGCACTGCCTTTAGCATTCTCTACAACATGTCGTCACGTCCGCATTTCCTCCATACAAACAGCGTGCAGGCCCACTCGCATAATTTATGCGGCTATTACACACACATAAGTGAATGCAAGGCATACTTGGTCAACAGCCATAGAGGTCACACTGAGGGTGGCCGTATAAACAACTTTACCACTGTTACAAATATGCGCCACACTGTGAACTCACACCAAACAAGAATGACAAACACATTTCGGGAGAACATCTGCACTGTAACACAACAAAACAAATACCAGAACCCCTTGCAGCACTAACTCTTTTGGGGCGCTACAATATATTTTGATGTTTACCTCAGAAGGCTGCAAATAGAAAAGAGGCATTAAACTTGTATTTAAATTTTATTTGATATGCCATTGATATTTTTTTAATTATTATTATTATTATTTGAAACTCGATTTTGCATGTCACTATAAAGTTACTGTATATAAGCCTTGCTTGTTCAATGTTCAATGCAAAACTTGTTTGGGTCCCTATTAAAAGGTTAATTTGTTCAACCTTCAGTTTTAAATTTTGGCCCACTCTGTATTTGAGTTTGACACCCCTGCTCTACACAGTGCTAAGCCACTCCTACAGTAAGTCAGCAATCCTCGCCTCCAACTATTAAAAGTACCCACTGGAGGACCAGGAAAAACTAAAATTCCACACTACACATTAGGGCTGGGCGATATGGCCTTTTATTATTATCTGAATATTTTCAAGCCATATCACGATACACGATATATATCTCGATATTTTGCCGTAGCCTTGAATGAACACTTGATGCATATGATCACACCAGTATGATGATTCTATTGTGACGAGTTGGTCCCAAGGTGATGCGGGTTTCGTTCCTCCAAGTATGCAGTGTGCAGGTAGGAAATGATTCATTTTAGAATAAAACAGACTTAGAAGAAACCAAAAGAGCTAGCATGGGAGCTAGGAAACAGTAAAGGGCCTTAGCATGGAAGCTAGGATAAACAGAACCGAGAACAGACGTCGCCACTTGTTGCGTATGGCAAATTAGGATGCAAGGCAGATTGACGGGAGAAGGCAGGCTAAATAATGACAGTCATAACAACACAGGTGCGCGGCAGGAGCAAGCGGCAGGTGAAAACAATGAGAAACCATGGAAACAAACTGAGAGGCGCACAAACCAGAACCGAATGATTCCAAAACAAACAGAAAACACAAAAAGACTCAAAAATCTAAATCAAAATATGATCCGCTGCCGGATCATAACATTTAGGTGTCTACATTAAAACATTCTTGTTCATACTGCATTAACATTTGCTCATTTTAAACTTTCATGCAGAGAGGGAAACCACAATTAAGTCAATTTACCAAAACTGTATTTATTAAACTGTTATTTAGCAGTGGCACAAACATTGTCATTTCAAAACAGAAAGTGCAAGTTTGTCAGACATTTTAAAGCAAGATATTAGTGCACTTTTGTGCATGATGTCACCAAGATGACATCAAAACAACACTAAATTAAAGTGCACTTTTTGTACAGAATGCAACTACAATAGTTAAAAACAAATAAAGTGCACTTTTGTGCATGATGACATACAAGATATTTCAATAAGTGTCAAATAAAAATGAGCTGCGTAACAGGAAATCAAATAGTGTATGTCCTTTGCTTTGTGGTAGGTTTCTACGGACGTTATTAAATTCTGTTGTTGACCATTTTTTTCATACGATCTGAAAATGATTGCCTTAGCATTCTGTGGGTATGGCACCAAACGGAGATGTTGATATGCAGTTTCAAGCACTCTTCATTCTCTAGCGGGTGACTTTTTAAATTATGCTACATATTAGCAGTATGTGCTACTTTTTGTAGCAATGCTTTTGCCGCATACTTGTTCGACATATTCCGGCTTTAAGCCAAACCACCGCCAGACGATGGACCCTGTGCTGTTTTTCTTAGGAATTAATTCTTCCTTTATTTGATACCAGATTCACACCTTCTCTCTTTTGTATTACCACTCGCACCACTCCGCTAGCATCACAGCTTATGTTACCCATGCTGCTACCTCTCATGCGAGGGCGTATGACGTGACAGTATGTGACGTATGTAAGAAGGTGCACTTGTCTGTGAGTAGGAGAGACAAGAAAGAGTGAAAAAAGCCTACAGTGTAATACCTGCAGCTAAAAGCAACTACATGAGAACGTATACTCGAGTATCAAGATAGTCATTTTCTCTATCGCACAGAGGAAAAACCCGCGATATATCGAGTATATCGATATATTGCCTGCCCTACTACACATCGTAGGGGAATGTGCTAACCACTAAGTTAGAGCTTTTGAATGTAAATGAATGTGGGCAGATACAAATATGGACAGTAATGATAGCTATTTGTATAGTTTCAGGTCGATACCACAAAGGTTAGATCGATATTTTTACGTTCAAAAATTACAAATATATTGACCCCGTAACTACTTGGTATTAGATTTATAACAAATGTCACTGTAAAGTGTTAAAAAACAGAATATTTGTGCTTATTATATTTCCAGTGAAGGGAATTACATTTATATAGCGCTTTTCCATAGTGACTCAAAGCGCTTTACATAGGGAAAGCCATGATCTAAGTAGCATTTAAACCAGTGTGGTTGGCACTGAGAACAGGTGGGTTAAGTATCTCGCGCAAAGACACAACTGCAGTGGCTTGGCTGGTGCAAGCGTGGATCGAACCTGGAACCCTCTAGTTGCTGGCACGGCCGCTCTACAAACCGTGTCGATAGAAGCATGTTCTAAGTGAAAGCAATCAGATATTAACAGTAAATTAGCAAGTAAAATAATAATAATTTTGAGACAATAATACAATTGGAAATTCTGTAGTATGTTAGCGCTTACGTCAGCTACATTAAAACATTCTTGTTCATACTGCATTAATATATGCTCATTTTAAAGGGGAACATTATCACCAGACCTATGCAAGCGTCAATATATACCTTGATGGTGCAAAAAAAAAGACCATCTATTTTTTTAACCGATTTCCGAACTCTAAATGGGTGAATTTTGGCAAATTAAACGCCTTTCTGTTTATCGCGCTGGAGGCGATGACGTCAGAATGTGACGTCGCCGAGGTAACACACCCACCATTTTCATTTTCAACACATTACAAATACCGGGTGTCAGCTCTGTTATTTTCCGTTTTTTTGACTATTTTTTGGAACCTTGGAGACATCATGCCTCGTCGGTGTGTTGTCAGAGGGTGTAACAACACTAACAGGGAGGGATTCAAGTTGCACCACTGGCCCGAAGATGCCAAAGTGTCTGCCGCCAGACCCCCATTGAATGTGCCAGAGTGTCTCCACGATGCTAAGGCAGACATGGCACAGAGATGTATGGGTAACCTGCAGATACATTTGCAACGATAGTCAACAAAATCACAAAGGTGAGTTTGTTTGATGTTGACTGCCAGCTAATCGATGCTAACATGCTACGCTAATCGATGCTAACATGCTATTTACCGGCGGTGCTAAAGCAGACATGGAACAGCGATGTATGGATCACCTGTAGATGCATTTGCAACTATGTTACGTTTCCTTCCACCCACATTTAATGCGAAAAAAAACACCAATCGACGGATTTAAGTTGCTCCAGTGTCAAAAGATGCGAAAGTCCTGATCGTTTGGTCCGCACATTTTACCGGCGATGCTAACGCAGCTATTCGGCCATGCTATGGCTATGAATAGCGTCAATAGCTATTCGCTCAATAGCTTCAGTTTCTTCTTCAATATTTTCATACCCCAACCATCTGTTTCAATACATGCGTAATCTGTTGAATCGCTTCAGTCGCTGAAATCCGAGTTTGAATCCGAGCTAATGTCGCTATATCTTGCTGTGCTATTCCCATTGTTTGTTTACATTGGCAGCACTGTGTGACGTCACAGGGAAATGGCCAGTGTCTTCGCAGAGAGCCGAAAATAAGGCACTTTAAAGCTTTATTTAGGGATATTCCGAGACCGGTAAAATTTTGAAAAAAACTTCAAAAAATACAACAAGCCACTGGGAACTGATTTTTATTGTTTTTAACCCTTTTGAAATTGTTATAATGTTCCCATTTAAACGTTCATGGAGAGAGGGAAATCACTAAGTCAATTTACCAATACTGTATTTGTTAAACAGTTATTAAGCAGTGTCACAAACCTTCAAAACAGAAAGTGCAAGATTGTCAGAGACATTTTAAAACAAGCTATTAGTGCACTTTTGTGCATGATAACACTAAGATGACTTATCAAAACAACACTAAATTAAAGTGCACCTTTTGTACAGAACGCCACTACAATAGTTTAATACAAATAAAGTGCACTATTGTGCATGATGTCACAAGATATTTCAATAACTGTCAAATAAAAATGAGCCATATAATAGGAAATCAAATAGTGTGTGTCCTTTAAATAAATAAATAAATGGGTTGTACTTGTATAGCGCTTTTCTACCTTCAAGGTACTCAAAGCGCTTTGACACTACTTCCACATTTACCCATTCACACACACATTCACACACTGATGGAGGGAGCTGCCATGCAAGGCGCCAACCAGCAACCATCAGGAGCAAGGGTGAAGTGTCTTGCTCAGGACACAACGGACGTGACGAGGTTGGTTCTAGGTGGGATTTGAACCAGTGACCCTCGGGTTGCGCACGGCCACTCTCCCACTGCGCCACGCCGTCCCCATTTGCTATGTGGTAAGTTCCTGCGGACGTTATCTCCTTCTGTTGTGGACAATTTTTTTCATATGGTGTTGATCTGGGAATGGAAGACGCCAGGCTCTAATAGGTCGGAGCATTTTGTTGAGTGGCACCGGCCGGAGATGTTGACATGCGGAGTTTCAAGCACTTATCCTTCTCCAGCAGGTGACTTTTCGAATGATGCTACAAATTAGCAGTACTTTTTGTAGCAACGCTTTTGCCACATACTTGACATTATACGGTTGTCTGTTCAACATATTCCCGGTTGAAGCCAAACCACCGCTAGACGATGGAGCCCCTGCTGTTTTTCTTGGGAATCAATTCTTCTTCCTTCATTTGTTACAAGATTCGCACCTTCTTTCTCTCTCTCGTATTACCACTTGCACCGCTAGCATCACAGCTAACGTTACCCATGCCGCTACCTGTCTGCTCCACGAGCGCATATGACGTTGTACGCGCGACAGTATGTGACGTATGTGAGAAGGTGCGCTTGTTTTATGTCTCTGTGCGAAGGAGAGACAAGAAAGAGTGGGAAGAGCCTGTAGTGTAATGCCCGCAGCTAAAACCAACGTGTACTCGAATATCACGATATAGTCATTTTCTATATCGCACAGAGACAAACACACGATATGGCTCGGTTGGTAGAGCGGCTGTGCCAGCAACTTCAGGGTTGCAGGTTCAATGCCCGTTTCCGCCATCCTAGTCACTGCCGTTGTGTCCTTGGGCAAGACACTCTACCCGCCTGCTCCCAGTGCCACCCACACTGGTTTAAAAAAAAAAAAAAGTAACTTAAATATTGGGTTTTACAATGTAACGCGCTTTTAGTCACTTGAGAAAAAGCGCTATTTAAATATAATTCACTTCACTTATATCGAGTATATTCGATGTATCGCCCAGCCCTACGTCAGCAGCAAACTCCTTTTTGAAATATGATCAGTATATAGTAGGGGTGTAACGGTACACAAAAATTTTGGTTCGGTATGTGTATATATATATATATATATATATATATATATATATATATATATATATATATATATATATATATATATATATATGTGTATATGTATATGTAGGTATGGTGTTCTTGGGATGCAACTCAGTATTCTTCTTCCTCCAAACACGACGAGTTGAGTTTATACCAAAATGGATACATGGATGATACAGCAGAGGATTGGGAGAATGTCATGTGGTCAGATGAAACCAAAATAGAACTTTTTGGTATAAACTCAACTCGTCGTGTTTAGAGGAAGAAGAATACTGGGTTGCATCCCAAGAACACCACACCTACTGTGAAGCATGGGGGTGGAAACATCATGCTTTGGGGCTGTTTTTCTGCTAAGGGGACAGGACGATTGATCCGTGTTAAGGAAAGAATGAATGGGGCCATGTATCGTGAGATTTTGAGCCAAAACCTCCTTCCATCAATGAGAGCTTTGAATGGTTGACCAAATACTTATTTTCCACCATAATTTACAAATAAATTCTTTAAAATTCCTACAATGTGAATTCTTGGATTTTTTTTTCACATTCTGTCTCTCACAATTGAAGTGTACCTATGATGAAAATTACAGACCTCTGTCATCATTTTAAGTGGTAGAACTTGCACAACACTTTTTTGCCCAACTGTATATCATTATTGCAGGCGGCTGCCATACAGTATAAATCAAAATCAAGATTTTAGGCCCTGCCGCCCATCTCTACCTGGTATTATCTTAGTACCTGGTCAGCTGAGCGTTCCGATCCAATGGCACCATCGTGATCTTAAAGGTTTTCTTGGGAACACAAAGCAAACATTCCACAATCTCCACTTTGCCTTCAGTCTCCCGTCGCTCACATACCAACAGTCAATGAGGTGTCTTCTAACTGCTGCCCACAGGTCTACGTGCGGCCGTACTTCGACTACGACCCGGCCCACGACAACCTCATTCCTTGTCGCGAGGCGGGCATGGTGTTTCAGAGAGGCGACATCCTCCAGATCGTCAACAGAGAAGATCCCAACTGGTGGCAGGTGAGGCTAGAAAGTCCTAAAAGATCTCCAGGGACGAGTGTCACATTGTTCTCTGTCCTCACTCACAGGCGTGCCATATGGTGGGCGGGGCCACGGGACTGATACCCAGTCAGTTCTTGGAGGAGAAGAGGAAGGCGTTTGTACCACGGGACTTTGATGGATCAGGTAGCGCACACGAGCTGATGGAGTCCCAGATACAAATGGCCGACTGCTTCAAGCTCACACCCGAATACCAAAACAATTCAGAATAGATATGGTCCATCAGGTTGTTTTTACTGGTTGCCATACTGATCATCCATGAGCGCGATCGACTGATACTAAAACTGATCACGTTTTAACTGTACATTGTTCTATTTCTTCACGTGACTACTGTTGACAGTTGAACAGTATCAACAACTAGTTCCTTCATCTCTCGCAGTAAATACACTTGTTTGAGCAAAACAAAGTCAATAATACACACTCTTTTACATCCTTTGGTTTCTGCCCTCAAAAGTCTTCCGGTGTCCAGAAAATAATTACATGAGTTTGTAAACATAACATATTAAAAAAAGAAATACTTTGAGAAAATAAAAATATTAAACAAATCACTTTAGTATCGATCATATTCTGATACTATGGTATCGACACCACCGATTTATGGATCGATCCGCCCTTCTCTTACGTGTTGTGTACCGACTGCTGATATGCCAACAGTTGTTGTTATCCTCTCTCTAAACCAGGGGTCACCAACCTTTTTGAAACCTGGAGCTACTTCTTGGGTACTGATTAATGCGAAGGGCTACCACTTTGATACACACTTAAATAAATTGCCAGAAATAGCCACTTTGCTCCATTTACCTTTAACTCTGTTATTATTGATAATTAATGATATTTATCTTTGTGGAAACAATGATCATCTTATGGTTTCTCACAATAAATATATATAAAAACAGATGAAGTATTTTTATAAATATATTTCAACTCTTTAAAATTCAAAATTCCACCGAAAAAAAGAAGAGAAAAACTAGCTAATTCGAATCTTTTTGAAAAAATTAAAAAAAAATAATTAATGGAACAGAATTTTTCCTGCTTAAGATTAATTTTAGAATTTTGATGACATGTTTTGAATAGGTTAAAATCCAATCTGCACTTTTTTAGAATATATAACAAATTGGACCAAGCTATTTGAAGAAATATTTCACAAATATTCTTCGTCGAAAAAACAGAAGTTAAAATGAAGAATTAAATTAAAATGCATTTATTATTCTTTACAAAAAAACAAAAAACAAACTTGAACATTGATTTAAATTGTCTGGAAAGAAGAGGTAGGAATTTAAAAGCTACAAAAGTGTATGTGTTTAAAAATCCTAAAATCATTTTTAAGGTTGTATTTTTTCTCAAATTGTCTTTCTGAAAGTTATAAGAAGCAAAGTAATAAATCGAATGAATATATTTAAACAAGTGAAGACCAAGTCTTTAAAATATTTTCTTGGATTTTCAAATTCTATTTGAGTGTTTTCTCTCTTAGAATTAAAAATGTCGAGCAAAGTGAGACCAGCTTGCTAGTAAATAAATACAATTTAAAAAAATAGAGACAGCTCACTGCCACTGCTAAGTGCTGCCATTTGAGCTATTTTTAGAACAGGCCAGCGGGCGACTCATCTGGTCCTTACAGGCTACCTGGTGCCCGCGGGCACCGCATTGGTGACCCCTGCTCTAGACCTTTCTTAATCTACTTCTGAATTTCCAGTTAAAATCTGCTTATTTTCTGCTGTAACATAGAGCCATTACACTCCTGAAACTTTACTTAGCACCTATTTCTTAGTGTTGTTTCAAGCTAGCTTGGTTTAGCTATCAGTATGCCTGCTCCTGGCTTGCTTTTGGTCCGTAACATCCATCCATCCATCCATCCATTTTCTACCGCTTGTCCCTTTTGGGGTCGCTGGAGCCTATCTCACCTGCATTCAGGGGGTAGGCGGGGTATACCCTGGACAAGTCGCCACCTCATTGCAGGGTCTGTAACATGTTTTGCCACGTCCTCCAGTGATAAAGTTAATGAGAAATGCAGTTAATTTTATTCGTGATGGAGGTGATTAATAGTATCTTCGGGAAAGCTGCTCCACACATAATTAGCTCCTAAACCAGGAGTAGGGAACCTATGGCTTTAGAGCCAGATGTGGCTCTTTTGATGTCTGCATCTAGCTCTCAGATAAAAATAGCCGACATTGCTTAACACGATAAGTAATGAATAATTCCGCTGGTAATCACAGTGTTAAAAATAACGTTCAGAATATAAAACATTCTCATGCATCTTAATCCATCAATCCGTTTTCTTCCGCACCTGTTCATTAATGGTAAGAATTATTTTATGTATTATTAGTTAACTTCAGAACAACAATGTTATTAATAATAAAAAGAGACTTATTATACTAAAAAAATGTTGGTCTTACTTAAAAATGCACACATACAGTTGTATTCAATGTTAGAAAAAATTGTACGGCTCTCACGGAAATACATTTTAAAATATTTGGCTTCCATGGCTCTCTAAGCCAAAAAGGTTCCCGACCCCTGTCCTAGACACTTGTTAGCCAGAGGACTAAAAATAAATATATTGTCACACATAGGGGATATGCGTTAAGTCATTTATTAGAAATGGCGATTACGCACTTTGACCTATACTAATCTGTGGCCAATCATTTGACACATCCCTCATAATATATTTTATTTGGAAGCGCTTTTCTAAATACTCAGACACTTTACAATAAGCAATAAAAGTAACATTCTTAGAATTGAAACAGTTTTATCAGAACTGGACAACAAGTCATTTGAGTCCTAATATGTATAAACACACGATAAAAGGGAACTGTATTACTCATTTATTTTATAATACCAAGTCCATCTATTTTTTATTAACAATCTAATTTATATTCTATAAACACCTTTCACAACAATTATTTCACCCACCTTCATCACTTAACTAACATTTGCTGCTTGTACCCATTTCCTAAAATGTGTCTTCATCATGTAATATGGTTCTCGCCCGGAAAAGGGTGGAGTGCCATCTCCGGGTTGGGGAGGAGACCCTGCCCCAAGTGGAGGAGTTCAAGTACCTAGGAGTCTTGTTCTCGAGTGAGGGAAGAGTGGATCGTGAAATCGACAGGCGGATCGGTCTTCAGTAATGCGGACGTTGTACCGATCCGTTGTGGTGAAGAAGGAGCTAAGCCGGAAGGCAAAGCTCTCAATTTACCGGTCGATCTACGTTCCCATCCTCACCTATGGTAATGAGCTTTGGGTTATGACCGAAAGGATAAGATCACGGGTACAATCGGCCAAAATTAGTTTCCTCCCCCGGGTGGCGGTGCTCTCCCTTAGAGATAGGGTGAGAAGCTCTGTCATCCGAGAGGAGATCAAAGTAAAGCCGCTGCTCCTCCACATCGAGAGGAGCCAGATGAGGTGGCTCGGGCATCTGGTCAGGATGTCACCCAAACGCCTCCCTAGGGAGGTGTTTAGGGCACGTCCAACCGGTAGGAGGCCACGGGGAAGACCCAGGACACGTTGGGAAGACTATGTCTCCCGGCTGGGCTGGGAATGCCTCGGGATCCCCCGGGAAGAGCTAGACGAAGCGGCTGGGGAGAGGGAAGTCTGGGCTTCCCTGCTTAGGTTGCTGCCCCCGCGACCCGACTAAGCGGAAGAAGATGGATGGACGGATGGATCATGTAATATGATTAAAAACTTTTAGAAAGGTTTTTTTTTTTTTTTTTTACATATATGTGCCATTGTTGTACTTTATAGCTGAAAGTCACACTTTAGTCATGTTCCTGGGTTTTCAATCTCTCCTGTTACCCTAACACATCCCTTTGGTCCACAAGTCACACGAGCCACAGGAAATTGCATCATTCACAGAGTCAGTCCTGTTACCTACTTTTTGTAGACGTTACTCATTTTCAAAATACAATTTTTGTTGAATCACTGTAATGTCCTTATCATCAGCATGCTGTTTGCATAAATGTCTTGTAGCTAGGGATGTAACGATAAACGATATAATGAAAAAGTGCCGTAAAACTTCTCACGGTTAGTGTTTTCAATTAAAATGATCATAAAACCATCACTGAGAAACTCAAGAAACAGTGATATTACTCATTTATCGGAGAAGCCCTATTAGATTGAATACTAACAAGCCATTAACGTCTTTCCCCATTAAAAAAAAAAACAACAACCCCCAATCTAAACTTCTATAAGCAAGATATTACTAAGTCATTAAAATAAGATATTGAATTGTCTACATTGAACCTACAAGCTGTGCTCTCTTAGATGAGAACCGATAGTCAGAGGAATATGTCAACAGGTAGTGAATTTGAGTGACGTCACATAAACCAGACGTGATGTACCCTCCACTTGTTTTTTTTCTGTATCATTGAAAAACACTAAAATTACAAAGATTACAACGGAAGAAGATAAACATATTAAAGCACTCAAGTAAAAATAATACAACTCTTAAGTAAATATTATTATATAACATATTTATTCTATCAACAAGTTATAGTGTGGCTATTTAATTTATGAAATACAACTTGGCTATAAGTGTGTATGATTATAGTTTGAGCACATTCAACAATTAGGCGATCATTTTGATGACATTAACTATGATGTAAAATGTTCACATCGTTACATGTATCTATATTTCATGTATTCATATTTTTTTGCCAAAAACTCAGTCCTGTTACTCAAATGAATCATCCCCAAGGAAGCTTTAAAACAAATCACAAACAATGTTGCCAGAAATGTGCCAAAACAGATTTAGAGTAGCTTAAAGGCCTACTGAAATGAGATTTTCTTATTTAAACGGGGATAGCTGGTCCATTCTATGTCATACTTGATCATTTCGCGATATTGCCATATTTTTGCTGAAAGGATTTAGTAGAGAACATCCACGTTAAAGTTTGCAACTTTTGGTCGCTAACAGAAAAGCTCTGCCTTTACCGGAAGTCGCAGACGATGACGTCACATGTTGATGGCTCTCCACATCTTCACATTGTTTTTAATGGGAGCCTCCAGCAAAAAGCTATTCGGACCGAGAAAACGACAATTCCCCCATTCATTTGAGCGAGGATGAAAGATTTGTGTTTGAGGATATTGATAACGATGACTAGAAAAAAAAAAGAAGAAAGAAAACGCGATTGCATTGGGACAGATTCAGATGTTTTAGACACATTTACTAGGATAATTCTGGGAAATCCCTTATCTTTGTATTGTGTTTTAGAGAGTTTAACAGTACCTGATAGTCGGAGGTGTGTGTTCACGGGTGTCTTGAGGCCAGTGTCTCAGGGAAGTCGACAACAGCTTTATGGACGGCGCAAGCTAAGCTGATCTCCGGTAAGAAGCGACTTTTTACCACAATTTTCTCACCGAAACCTGCTGGTTGACATTCGGTCGGGATCCATGTTCGCTTGACCGCTCTGATCCATAGTAAAGTTTCACCTCCGGGAATTTTAAACAAAGAATCACCGTCTGTTTGTGTGGCTAAAGGCTAAAGCTTCCCAACTCCATCTTTCTACTTTGACTTTTCCAATATTAATTGAACAAATTGCAAAAGATTCAGCAACACAGATGTCCAAAATTCTGTGTAATTATGCGGTTAAAGCAGACGACTTTTAGCTGTGTGTGTGCGCAACGCTCATATTTCCTAACAGTCCGTGACGTCACGCTTACACGTCATCATTACGCGATATTTTCAAGAAGAAACTCCCGGGAAATTTAAAATTGTAATTTAGCAAACAAAAAGGCTGTATTGGCATGTGTTGCAATGTTAATATTTCATCATTGATATATAAACTATCAGACTGCGTGGTGGATAGTAGTGGGCTTCAGTAGGCCTTTAAATATGTACTTTATCAGATTTAGAGTTAAAAAAGACATAAATCGAAGTTATGTTGAAATCAAAGGGGCGCCACTCGGTGTGATGGAGTGCAGTTAACAGTAAGATCATATTTTGTGAGTCATCTGAACAGGGCCACTTGATGTTTCCCTGGTGGATTAGAGAAGCTGCCTATCTGCTGAGTCAGGTCACGCATAAGGAACTTGATCTTAGTGTGCCAAGATTGCCCTCTAGTGGCTGGCTCGCCACCCACCTGAACTCTTGAAGTGATCTGCCTGTTTTCACAGGCATCCTGTGCGGCACCGTCGCTGGGAAGAAGAAGAAGAAGATGATGTATTTGACGGCCAAGAACGCAGGTGAGGCTCAGTGCATCCTGCTTACATCCTAATTGTGTTGTGACCTCAACGAGACGCATGTTTGCCATGAAAGAGTTTGACAGGCACGAGCTGCAGATCTACGAGGAGGTGGCTAAAGTCCCCGCGTTCCAGAGAAAGACGCTGGTTCTGATCGGTGCTCAGGGCGTGGGGCGACGCAGCCTGAAGAACCGACTCATGGTCCTTCAACCTACCCGCTTCGGCACTACCATACCATGTACGCCGCCGCCTCTAGGGTACCGCCACATCACACCATCATCACTGATCGGACATTTCACCGCCACAGACACATCCCGGCGGCCACGTGACGAGGAGCTGGACGGCAACTCCTACCACTTCACCTCCAGGACGGAGATGGAGGTGGACGTGAAGGCCGGACGCTTCCTGGAGCACGGCGAGTATGACGGCAACCTGTACGGCACCAAGATGGAGTCCATCCATGAAGTGGTGGCCACGGGGCGCACCTGCATCCTGGACGTCAACCCACAGGTAAGACTCGTGGCGCGGGCACAATATTGGGTACACCAATACCACACATCTCATTTAGACATTTAATTGTTCTTATTTCAGTCTAGTGCTGGGCGATATGGCCTTTTTTTAATATCTCAATATTTTTAGGCCGTATCACGATACACAATGTATATTTGATATTTTGCCTTATCCTTAAATTAACACTTGATGCATATAATCACAGCAGTATGATGATTCTATGTGTCTCCATTAAAACATTCTTCTTCATACTGCATTAATATATGCTACCTTTAAAGGCCTACTGAAACCCACTACTACCCACCACGCAGTCTGATAGTTTATATATCAATGATGAAATATTAACATTGCAACACATGCCAATAAGGCCTTTTTAGTTTACTAAATTGCAATTTTCCATTTCCCGGGAGTTTCTTGTTGAAAACGTCGCGGAATGATGACGTGTACGCTTGACGTCACGGACTGTTAGGAAATATGAGCGCTGCACACACACACAGCTAAAAGTTGTCTGCTTTAACCGCATAATTACACAGTATTTTGGAGATCTGTGTTGCTGAATCTTTTGCAATTTGTTCAATTAATATTGGAGAAGTTAGAGTACAAAGATGGAGTTGGGAAGCTTTAGCCTTTAGCCACGCAAACACACGGTGATTCCTTGTTTAAAATTCCCGGAGGTGAAGCTTTACTATGGATCAGAGCGGTCAAGCGAACATGGATCCCGACCACATGTCAACCAGCAGTTTTCGGTGAGAAAATTGTGGTAAAATGTCGCCACTTACCGGAGATCAGCTGAGCTTGTGAGCTATAACTTCCCTCAGACATTGGCCTCAAGACACCCGTGGACAAACCCCTCCGACTATCAGGTACTATTAAACTCACTAAAACACTAGCAACACAATAGAAAGATAAGGGATTTCCCAGAATTATCCTAGTAAATGTGTCTAAAAACATCTGAATCCGTCCCAATGCAATCGCCTTTTTTTTTTTTACTTGATTTTTTTATTTCTTTATTTATTTTTCTAGCCCTTCGCTATCGATATCCTTAAACACGAATCTTTCATCCTCGCTCAAATTAATGGGGAAATTGTCGTTTTCTCGGTCCGATTAGCTCTTTTTGTTGGAGGCTCCCATTATAAACAATGTGAAGATGTGAGAAGCCCTCACACGGGTGACGTCATCGTCTGCTACTTCCGGTAAAGGCAAGGCTTTTCTATCAGCGACCAAAAGTTGCGAACTTTATCGTGGATGTTGTCTACTAAATCCTTTCAGCAAAATATGGCAATATCGCGAACTGATCAAGTATGACGCATAGAATGAACGTGCTATCCCCGTTTGAATAAAAAAATCTAATTTCAGTAGGCCTTTAAACTTTCCTGCAGAAAGTTTAAAATTGACAACTATGTCAATTGACCAAAACTGTATCCATTAAACAGTTATTAAGCAGTGGCACAAACATTAATGTCATTTCAAAATAGAACGTGCAAGATTGTCAGAGACATTTTAAAACAAGCTATGAGTGCACTTTTGTGCATGATGTCACTAAGATGACTTATCAAAACAACACTAAATTAAAGTGCACTTTTAGTACAGAACGCCACTACCATAGTTTAAAACAAATAAAGTGCACTTTTGTGCATGATATTTTAATAACTGTCAAATAAAAATGAGCTGCATAATAGGAAATAAAATCCGTTATGTGATAGGTTACTGCGCTCCTTATGTTCACTATTTTTTTCATACGGTGTTGATGTGGAAATGGTTGCCTCAGTGTGTCAGAAACATTACCGGTAGTTGTTTTTTCTTCTTCTTTTCTCCAGATGACTTTGTTCCCATAGTGGTGTTATCTTATTGGAGATGATTTAGATATTTTTTTGAAATGACTGAACTGAAATAATAAACGTGTAATCATTTTAGGAAGCGGGGAAGGTTTACAAAAGCTATTTTTCCAGTGTCAATCCTATTTATTAAATATGCACATTCTTATTTGAACATTTTAGTTATTATCTGCTGTATTAGAGTGAGTTATATTGCGTTAATAGTACGGTGCACGTGTCCATGGTGTGTCCCTGCAGGCTCTAAAGGTCCTGAAAACGGCAGAGTTCATGCCTTACGTAGTGTTCATCGCGGCGCCTGACTTTGAAACGCTGAAGGCCATGCACAAAGCTGTGGTGGACGCAGGCCTCACTACCAAGCAGCTCACGGTAACACCAAAACCTTACATTGTCCAGTCTGGGTACTTTTTTAAACGTCAAACGTCTTATTGGCAGGATGTGGACTTGAGGAAGACGGTGGACGAGAGTGCCCGCATCCAGAGGGCGTACAGCCACTACTTCGACCTCACTATTGTCAACGACAACCTAGACAAAGCCTTTGAGACGCTACAGGCCGCTGTTGAGAAACTGTGTGGCGAACCTCAGTGGGTCCCCGTCAACTGGGTGTACTGAGGAACCCACACACACAATCCAGCCTGTGTGTGTATTTGCAGGTACAAGGGCCGAAGCGGAGAACAAGAGCTCTGTAACACAAATATTCCTGCAAAAGGTCTCGCTGGAGCCCGCACGCCATGCAACTTTTTTCTACTGTAACTCAAAGGGAAAGAGTGCTTATTTATTTTATAACTTTTTATGAAAGATCTTTCTATTTCATGTGGATTTGCAGCGAGAAAGAACAATAGTCTGCAGCATTTTAAAACAATTATTTATTGTAGTTCGTTGTCTTTTTGCAAGTGTTGTTTTAGTTGAGTCTCCTTCATCTTTTAGCTGCCTAGCTTGAAACACAATCAGAAGACCTGAAAAGAGTGTCATGTATGATCAAATATCTTTATAGTTTTCTCTCATGTGCTTCTTGTTTCTTCTGTACTTTTGTCACCAATCATCCTGCCTGCCTGCCTGCCTGCACTACAAGCCTCATTGTGTTCAATAATCTATGTCAAAGTTGCACAAAACTGGTCCTCACATGGCCTATTCTCCTCAACTAGTGCACACACTCGAGGGTAAACCTCGTCATTCCTTCCGAATGTGAGTCCTTATTTAAATGAGTTTAACCCGGTGGTGCCACAACATAGACAACCTACCGCCTGTTTGCAAGTCTTTTCATAAATCATCACCTTGTGTTTCTACATTTTTACCTGCAATGTTAAGATGAATAAAATTGATTTCATTTCACAGTTGGTTAAGAAAATGTGTAAACTATTAACACAGAATTAGGGGCCTCACCGATTATTCTATTTGATTATAAAAAGGCTTCAATGTAGGGCTGGACATTATGACCTTTTTTTAATATCTCGATATGTTTAGGCCATATCGCGATACATGATCTATATCTCGATATTTTGCCTTAGCCTTGAATGAACACTTATAATCACAGCAGTATGATGATTTTATGTGTCCACATTAAAACATTCTTGTTCATACTGCATTAATATATACCAGGGGTCGGCAACCTTTACCACTCAAAGAGCCATTTTGACCCGTTTCACAAATTAATGAAGACAACGGGAGCCGCAATCATTCTCGCGAATATCTGCTGGTGGTCACCCATGTAACAGTAATGAGGGCGTGCCATGAAGCCATTGCCTTTGACGCCTTCTACAACATGTACAGACAGCTTGCCAGTCCAGTCACATGTATGTGGCTTCCGCAGATACACGCACACGACTGCAAGGCATACTTGGTGACACAGAAGGTTGAAGGTTGCGATATAAAACATTTTAACACTCTTACTAATATGCACCACACTGTGAACCCACACCAAACAAGAATGACAAACACATTTCTGGAGAACATCCACACTGTAACAGATTATAAACGCAACATAACAATTACCCAGAATGCTATGCATCCATGATTCTTTCAGGCTATGTTATACACCCCGCTAGCTCCAAAACCCGCTTCCACTCCCCCTTCTGTGTGTCGGTTGAGGTGGGCGGGGGTGTATAATATAGTCTGGAAGAGTCATGGATGCAAAGGATTCTGAATATTTGTTGTGTTGTGTTACTGTGAGGATGTTCTCCCGAAATGTGTTTGTCATCCTTGTTTGGTGTGGGTCCACAGTGTGGTACATATTAGTAAGAGGGTTAAAGTTGTTTATATCACAACCCTCAGTGTACTCTGTGTCACCCAGTATGCCTTGCAGTCGTGTATGTGTGTCTGCGGAAGCCACATACAACATGTTACTGGACTGGCAAGCTGTCTGTACGCGTTGTAGAAGGGGTTCAAGGCAATGGCTTCATGGCACGCACTTATTACTGTTAAATGGGTGACCACCAGCGGTTATTCGCGAGAACGGTTGCGGCTCCCATTGTCTTCTTTATTTTGTGAAACGCGTCAAATGTAGAGGGCGCTAAAAGTAAAGCCATCACGGCACGCCCTCAATAATGTTGTCCGAGTGAAAATCGAAGAATGTTGACCCCGGGTGATGTCCGGAAGAGACTCCGAGCTTCAGAATAACAATGTTATTACAAAGAATAAGAGACCTATTATACTCTAGAAATGTTGGTTTTACTTAAAAACGCACGCATTTAGTTGTGTTCAGTGTTGAAAAAAATATTATATGGCTCTTAAGGAAATATATTTCGAAATATTTGGCTTTTTGGCTCTCTCAGCCAAAAAGGTTCCCGACCCCTGATCTAGATGCTGGTTAGTTTCTTTTAACCCTGACTCATTTTCTATTCCATTTACCAGTCGGGTGGCATGTATGTGCAAAGTTGACAATTGCCAACGCTAAATGTGCACGTGCATAAAAAAAAAAAAGTTCCCAACTGAGAATCGGTAATTATTGTTTACTTAAAAGAGCTGTTCAACAGACTATGTTCATGAACGTCACATTTCTATTTTTTCATTCAAACCATATCCACAAATGACAAAAACAGTTGTTTTTTGACATTTTGTTTTTTATTAATGAATGTAACTTACAGTCAAGCCAAAAAGACAGCTATATTAAGTGATACATATTCACATTTCGTCCTAACAGGGTTTTACAGCATATTTGGAGTTCTGTAAGCATACATGCAAACAAAAATAAACAAGGAAAACATGAGATAAAAACCTTTACAAACTATACAACACCAAAAAAAAAAAAAAAAAACAGGAGCTGAGCAAGTGGATGGGTTAATTAAAAATCTGCAATATACTGTAAAAAGACACCCCCAACCCCCCCACACACATCATTACCACCAGAACAGGAATGACTGCAAATTCACTTTTGGCATGTCAGGGTTTTAAATAAGGGAGAGAAAATAATCAAAGATAAAACCCACACAAATGAATAGAGGTTTGAATTCATACTGAGGCTGAGACTTTGGTCGGCTTGCTCTTTCCAATATGGCTGACATAGAAATAAGAACAAAAAGAAGAGCTGTACAAGTGAAGATATTTGCAGAATATGATTGTCAGTGAGTTGTTAGGTCAAACTAAAAGAATAAAAGTGGACTCGGTGAGGAGCCTTGCGCTTATTGGAGGATAAAAGTGAAGAACGCCAACAGTCGACACACATTTTGGCGTAAAGGGCAAGAATTTAGAAAGGATCTGGTAAGGAAGACAGCCGGCTGAATTCAAACCTCCCCACACGAGGATTTTATTGGACATGATGAAGTACACTAAAGAAAAACGTCAATGCAGCATATGTCAGGCTTATGAGGTACTTCATAAATGGATCTATATATATATATACTGTATATTTATAATCAACCTTTAGAAACAAAATCATATTCCTACTGATAGCATAAACACCTCGTCACTTTTTTTTTTCTTGACTTTGCACCCGACTCGAGCGGGCCGATATTTGAGACTGCGTTGGAAAAAAAATAAGTGCAAAAACACAAATACTGATGGTTCTTTGCAGCATCTCCGCGCCACTTCGGCGATAAACATGGCGGACCGATGGGACTCGCTAGTTAAACGGAAAAGGGGAACCCGCACTTTGTGTTGCGTTGGCGAAGAACTGGTTGGCGATGGAATGCTTTTTATTGCAGTAGTGTGTGCACTGTGGAGTGAAACCTCTTTTTGACGTGCCGCTAAAAATAACACTGTACAGTATTGACCTGAATAGAATAAGACTACCCCATCTATTGGGAGAATAAAGTTGTACACACACACATCCATCCATCCATTGTCTCCCGCTCATTCCCTTTGGGGTCGCGGCGGGCGCTGGTGCCTATCCCAGCTACAATTGGACGGAAGGCGGCGTAAACCCTGGACAAGTCGCCACCTCATCACAGTGCCAACACAGATAGACAACATTCACACACACACATTTATACATATATGTATACACATATGCATATTTACAAATATGTATGTATATGTGTGTGCAAATACTGTTCAGGGTGATTCAAAAAGAATATGCCAAGATTATTACTTCCATTCATCCATCCATTTTTTACCGTTTGTCCCTTTCGGGTTCGCTGGAGCCATAACTTTATATTTCCAAAATTAAAAACAATAGAAAACCTAGCTTGAACACATGTGTTGTACATAACTTGGAATATTTATTTCAAGCTATTTCAAGTGCTCAATATCGCCCCCAGCGGCAGCACGGATAACATCAAGCACACAAAACGCCTTCTATTGAGGAGTCGCCATTTTGAGGGTAAATAAACATATGGTCTTCCTACAATTGAACGGTGTCGAAAGGACCACAACGGTGAAATTGTAACACAATAAAACTTGGATAACTCCTGTATCAATGCCATTGAATTCAGTCTATTGCAATACTTTAGAACTAAATAAATCAAGATTGACCATATATAAATAAATATACTGTGTATATATATATATATATATATATATATATATATATATATATATATATATATATATATATGTGTGTATATATATAAAATAAATTTTTTGAAATCAGTATACCGTATTTCCATGAATTGCCGCTGGGGCGCTAATTAATTTAAAACCTCTTCTCACTCCGGCGCTTACCAAAGGCATGCGGTAAAGGTAAGTTTGGGGGGGGGGGAAGAATAGAAGATTAAAATAAAATAAAAATAAAAATCGGTCTTAGCCTGGGCCCTGTAGTGGGGGTGCAGACTAAGGCCAAGAGAAAAAAAAAAAAATTAGCCAGCATAGGAGTAGTGGTGTTATATCCTAAAAGGTCCATCGTGCACCCCCCGCGTCAAATCCGTTCCCAGCACATATCACGTCACTCTTGTTACTTCTTATGCAGCCAAGTAGTCGCAAGAAGGATCACTCCCGCCCTCTACCACCAAGAGGCGGTAATCATTTAATGACTCATATTTGACACACGCAGCCATGGTATATTAATAAAACATAGCTGCTTCCTGTTCTTCTTAGCATACCGGTATTCAATAGCTTGGACCTTAAATCCTACTGAATAGCTCTTAATCTTCTACCCTTTACGCGATTTCAAATTACCAGTATTTAAATCAGCCTCCTCCATTTTGAAAATGATGACAGGGGAAGTGTCACTCATGAAGTCACGAGTTTAATCAGGCGGTAATACTAAGCATGCGCTAATTATTTTGCGAAGCGAGTTTGACCCGGCAGTAATTCAAGGAAATACGGTAATCTTAATGTCTTATCAGCTCAACATTGAGAATAGTTTTATTTCATCAACATTACATTAAAATGAACAGAACGTGTTCCTTTGAGCAGGTCTGTCCAGGTCACTGGTGTGAGTGAAGGGAAGAAAATCTCTGACAGGTGTACTGTTGTTTGGCAAGTATACATCTCTAAATACTCTTATATTCAGGTCAATACGGTACAGATGAGTATGGCAACCAACACAGAGACTAAAAGTAGCGCCTTCTGTGTAAACTTCAAAGTCCAACCAGGACAACCCGCGAGTGCACAGGAAAAAAATCTAAAGACTTTATTGCTGTCCAGGCAT
Organism: Nerophis ophidion; assembly: GCF_033978795.1. NCBI lineage: Eukaryota > Metazoa > Chordata > Actinopteri > Syngnathiformes > Syngnathidae > Nerophis > Nerophis ophidion. The sequence goes on along the minus strand of NC_084631.1, from coordinate 27,109,414 downwards.
TGACCCTTTCAGGAAACACATGCTTAGTCTTTTAGTGGGACACAAATAAAACAACGCAAATTAATTCTCGTTTCCACCAAACAGTACGGTTCAGTTCACGTGGGTACGCAGTGCTGTGTGATATCCCCATATATAGCCTTAATGTGAGTGAAGGGAAGAAAAGCTCTGACAGGTGTACTGTTGTTTGGCAAGTATACATCTCTAAATACTCTTATATTCAGGTCAATAGGGTACAGATAAGTATGGCAACCAACACAGAGACTAAAAGTAGCGCCTTCTGCGTAAACTTTAAAGTCCAACTAGGACAACCCACGAGTGCACAGGAAAAAATCTAAAGACTTTATTGCTGTCCAGGCATTAACCCTTTCAGGAAACACGTGCTTAGTCTCTTTAGTGGGAGAAAGATAAAACAACGCAAATTCATTCTCGTTTCCACCAAACAGTACGGTTCAGTTCACGTGGGTACGTAGTGCTGTGCGATATCCCCATATATAGCCATAATGGGATTTTAATCCCTATTGTTTACATCCTAATTCATAGTCTAGGCTGCAGCTAATGTCATGAAATGTTTTACGGCAAGAGCCGGCCGGAGAATGGATGTCAACAGTACACACTGAAAGTCCAATGGAAGCTAAACCAACAAAATCCAAGGAGAAATTGGTGCCAAAAACATGGAAAAGGAAGGTTTTGGATTATAAAAGTCTGACACAGAACACACAACAGTAGGCTAATCTGTAAAACGGGCAGCCAGTGGCGAAATTGAACACGTTTTATTTTATATCTTTTCAAGAACACTACAGAAGCAGTGTTCAAATACGACAAAGATGATTTCAAAAAGACAAAAGGGTGAAAAGAAGCCTGATAGTGTTGTCCAAAGAAATCATCTACAATATGTATATATGTATATATGTATGTATATATATATATATATATATACAGTATATATATATATGAATCCCCTGAAGAGCAGGGAAACCTGCAAAACAGGCTTGTAGGGGTGAAAAAGCCTGTTTTTTTCTGACCTAACGTATACGCAAATATATACACATTATATGTGTGTGTGTATGTATACATATATACACACACACTTATATATACACACACATATATACACATGTACACAAACACACACACATATATATATATATATATATATATATATATATATAAATATATATATATACACATATACATATGTATATATAGGGCTGGGCGATATATCGATATAAGATATAAATCGTGGGTTTGTCTCTGTGTGACATAGAAAATGACTATATCGTAATATTAGAGTAGACATTCTCATGCAGTTGTTTTTAGCTGCGGGCATTACACTACAGGCTCTCCTCGCTCTTTCCTGTGTCTCCTTCTCACAGACAAGCAGGCGCACATTCTTACATACGTCACATACTGTCACGTCATACGTCACATACGTACACGCCCTTGCCCAGTAGAGCGGGTTGTTGCGAGAGAAAGAAGGTGCGAATCTCGTAACAAATGAAGGAATAATTAATTCCCAAGAAAAACAGCACGGAGCCCATCGTCTGGCGGTGGTTCGACTTCAAGCGGGAATATGTCGATTAGTCAACTTTAATTTGTCATGTGTGGGGCACAAGCGTTGCTACCAAAAGTTGCATTACTGATAATATGTAGCATCATTTGAAAAGTCACCAGCTAATAACTTTAATAAATACAGTTTTGGTAAATTGACTTAGTTGTGATTTCCTTCTCTGCATGAAAGTTTAAAAGTAGCAAGAATGTTTTAATGTAGACACATAGAATCACCATACTGCTGTGATTATCATATATATACATACATACATACATGCATATATACATGCATATATACACATACATACATACAAACTCATACATATATATATATATATATATATATATATACACATACATGCATACACACATATAAACATACATACATACTAGGGGTGTGGGGAAAAATAGATTCGAATACGAATCGCAATTCTCACGTTGTTTGATTCAGAATCGATTCTCTTTTTTTTTTTAATCGATTTTTTTATTTATTTTTTATCAATCCAACAAAACAATACACAGCAATACCATAATAATGCAATCCAATTCCAAAACCAAACTTAACCCAGCAACACTCAGAACTGCAATAAACAGAGCAATTGAGGAGACACAAACACGACACAGAACAAACCAAAAGTAGTGAAATAAAAATGAATATTATCAACAGTATCAATATTAGTTATAATTTCAGCATAGCAGTGATAAAAAAATCCCTCATTGACATTATCATCAGACATTTATAAAAATAAAAATAAAATAACAATAGTGTCACAGTGGCTTACACTTGCATCGCATCTTATAAGCTTGACACACTGTGTCCAATGTTTTCACAAAGATAAAATAAGTCATATTTTTGGTTCGTTTAATAGTTAAAACAAATACATTATTGCAATCAGTTGATAAAACATTGTCCTTTACAATTATAAAAGCTTTTTTACAAAAATCTACTACTCTGCTAGCATGTCAGCAGACTGGGGTAGATCCTGCTGAAATCCTATGTATTGAATGAATACAGAATCGTTTTAAATCGGAAAAATATCGTTTTGAATTGAGAATCGCGTTGAATCGAAAAAAAAAAATCGATATATAATCGAATCGCGACCCCCAAGAATCGAATCGTGGGACACACAAAGATTCCCTAATGCATACATACACATATACATACATAAACATATATACATACATACACATATATATATACGCACACACACATATATATATATATATATATATATATATATACATACATATATATATATATATATATATATATACATATATATATATACCGTTACATCCCTAATATATATATATATATATATATATTAGGGGTGTAACGGTATATATATATATATATATATATATATATATATATATATATATATATATATATATATATATATATATATATATATATATATATATATATATATATATATATATATATATATATTAGGGGTGCAACGGTTTAGAGGTCACGGTTCGGTTCATTTTCGGTACAGTAAGAAAACAAAAAAATGTAATTTTTTGGGTTATTTATTTACCAAATGTGTAAACAATGGCTTTATCCTTTTAACATTGGGAACACTATACTAATTCTGCCCACATTAAACTGCCTCAAGTTGTTGCTTTGATTAAATAAAATGAAAAAACCTTTCTTCTACATATAAAAAGTGCAACATTAAACAGTTTCAAGTCAACTCATCATGCTTAATTTATTACAGCATTTGGGAAGCTTGTAAGTGATTTTTATTAAGTAAATGTTATATTTTTATCAACATATGATAGCAGGGACCCTGCCATTCAAAACTAGGCTGCTAAATTACTAATGATTAATGTAACTATTGCTGAAAAAATAGTACAATAGCAATAGGAGAGACTATTCATCCCTGAACACCATGGAGTTCAATTAAATAACAGACCGACAGGGCTTTGCTGCTCCTAACACACACCCTCGCACACACACACACCAAAATGAACTAACGTTACGCTAAAAGCTAATTAGCCTTCACCTCAAGCCAGAACTGCGAGCGAGCTGAGCTGCAGTTTAAGTTTCTAGAAGGTCAACGGGCTCATAGTGATGTTTGTAATAGTTGTGACTGGGAAGTGTTTTTTATAATTTGGGGAGAGTACGCTGTCCGCTGCTTCCCTGCTAAACGATTATCTATTTGACGCTGAAGCATTGACTCCATGCGCTCTGAATACGCACTGCTGATTGGCTGTTACATCGCTCCGAATACACAGTGCTGATTGGCTTTGTATGTAACCAATCAGATGGTTGTGTGGGTAGTACAATCCTTGCTGCTGAGACAGAGGCAGAAAGCAGAGCAGCTTGTGAAGACTTTTGCTTACAAACTCTTTCAGTACGCCCGCGTGCCGAACTGAAACCCCCGTACCGAAACGGTTCAATACAAATACATGTACCGTTACACCCCTAATATATATACATACATATATATGTATATACATACATACAGTACAAACACATATATACATACATAATACATAATATATATATTTTTAATTTTCCTGAAGGAACTCTCCTGAAGGAATCAATAAAGTACTATCTATCTATCTACATATATATATACACATACATACATACACATACATAAATACATATATATACACATACATACATATATATATATATATATATATATACATATATATATATATATGTGTATGTACACACATACTGTACACACACACGTATGTGTGTGTGTATATATATATATGAGGTAGATCACCTCAACTTGGTCATTTGAGAAGTAACTTGCGGGGCTGAAAAAGTGTGGGGACCCCTGATGTAGTGGAAGGAATAAAGTAAAGCTGTGTTTTTGACCTCCACAATTGCCGGATTCATAGTTTGTGCCAAAGGTGAAACAGCAGCTCATCCCACATTGGGGTGTGCAGTGGAATTATCTGATGGCAGTTATTGAAGTTGTGAAGACTTGTGAGTAGGTGCTCATTGTTCGGATTTACTGATCCAAAGTGTACCGTAGTGAACTGAACTGAAGCGCTTGGTGGAGCTGAGATGACGCCTTACTTATGAATGAAGTCCTGTCCCTTTAAAATATTTGCTTTTGTACGTGACAGTGCTGACACCTGATATGGGATTGTATATGATGACTCACTACAATTTGGGATCTCTTTCATTAGGGCTAATGGTAGCTAGCACCGGATTCTGTTCTGAGGTAGGTTTTATTCCTATTCTTTTTAGTAAGAAAAAGCCACATGGTTCTTAATACTAAAATTGCAACAGATCAAAGAGCGACGTCCATGTGAGGCAGAGTTCTGTTTGGGCTGCTTTTGAATTCTTGAGTTGCACCCTGACACACAAAAAAGTGGCAAAGTCTCGCATATGTAGTGGACAGTGAATCGGGTAAACGACAAAGCAGGACCATGTGGCTGTACAAAACCTGGGTGCACATGACAGAGAAGTTCATTAGGAAGGAAAAGTTGTGCCTTTGTAGCGGTACAATCACCAGAAGTCATCCCAAAAAGGAAAGAAAAGCATCTTCTTTCAAGCATCATGGCACTAGTGTGTGAGCAAACCCAATTTGGGAACATTTTAAGAGTTTGTTAACAAAAACAAGGCCAAACATTACACAACTTCGACCAACTGTCCCAAAGCAAACATGAGATACCCTTCTAAGAATGTCCACTGCAGAGGACATGTGTTTGTGGCCCATATCTTTTGTCAGAATTACTTAACAGAGGTCATTTCCCCTCCCAAATTAGTAAAACACAAATGTCCACTGCAGACAACGCTGGTTCTGGGACGGCGTGGCACAGTGGAAGAGTGGCCGTGCGCAACCCAAGGGTCCCTGGTTCAATCCCCACCTAGTACCAAGCCCGTCACGTCAGTTGTGTCCTTGAGCAAGACACTTCACCCTTGCTCCTGATGGGTGCTGGTTAGCGCCTTGCATGGCAACTCCCTCCCTCAGTGTGTGAATGTGTGTGTGAATGGGTGAATGTGGAAGTAGTGTCAAAGCGCTTTGAGTACCTTGAAGGTAGAAATGCGCTATACAAGTACAACCCATTTACCATCCTTACACCCTCCAGAGATTTGTAGTCCTCACAAGTGGACATTTTCATTTCTTTAGTTAGTCACACATTTTGGAAAGAAATAGCCATGTTATGTGCGATAAAAATGTCCACTGGAGAGGACGCTGGTTCTCAGCCCCTCTGGAGAGACACTTGTTTTTGCTCGAGTTACATAACAATTTTGCGCTCCCAAATGAGTAAAACACATACATCCACTGCAGAGGACGCTGGTGCTTCCTCCCTCTAGAGAGCCCTTTTTGATTTTGGTCTATTTCTTTAGTCTTGGTTACACATTTAAAAACATAACCAACTAATTTCCACTCCAGAGGAATCTGGGTCGCCGGAAGATATGGTTTACTCATATATCTTTTTGAATGCATGCATGCATCCATACATACATACATATTATATGCACATACATATGTATATGTATATATATACATACATACATATATACACACATATACATGTGTATATATATATATATATATATAGACACGCATACATATATACACACATACACACACATATATAAACATATATACAGTATATATACGCACACACATACATACAATATATATAAACACACATACATACACATATATGTATAGATATGCACATATACACACATATATATATATATATATATATATATATACATACCTACACACACACACACATATACATACTGTATATACACACATGCACACACACGCAGATAAACTTATTTTTCTGTACATTACACCTGACAATTATTCTCCAGAAGCCAAAAATCTATTTATGACTTGAAATCTTGGGGATATATTGAGTTCAGGAAAAAAGTAATACCAAAATCTGTCACAGAGCCAGAGAAAGTCAATCACTTGTGTACTTCACCAGTAATAAGGTGGTAAAAAGACAAACCCCATCAAAGAATCATTGATTAATCAAAGCTATAAATAAGAGAAAACTATCCCTAAATTAAAAAAAAACAACAGGACAGAAATGTCAAACAGGTGTACATTATATTACAAAGTAGACAGGAACTAAGTACATTCATTGTTATCAGGAGCAATGAGCATGGAGGCCAGAGAAGATATACATGATATACAAGGAGATGGCTTGGGACTAAAAGGATATACTGAAATGCGCCTGCTAAGGCAGAAATGCTAAACACAATGTTCCTGTCTATGTTAACGAGCTGCTATGGTGAAATGACATTTCACACATGAAGTACTTCTGGGCCAAGCCAAGAGACACCAAAAGCAGCCCAACTAAGGTGAAAGTGTGCACTTTTTTTTTTGATTGAAAGAATATGTGATAAGAATATAGCATTTCTGCAGTCCGCACATTGGTCAACTTAGAGAGCTGTGCCCCATTCCTCCAGACAGGTAGGTTGGAGGTAAAAATCCCCCTTGGTATTTCCTCCTAAGAACCGACGTCCTCTGCCATGGACATTTGTTTTGGGTCTTTTTGTCAGAGCGACACATTTCCATTGGAAATGGCTGTGTTTTGCAAAACACAAATATCAACTACAGTGAATGCAGTCACACAAAAGTGTACTGATATGTAAGAGGTGGAAAACCTGACCAATCAGTTTGGTACACATCTTGACACATTTTCTTGTTCTAGGATCATCTCTCTCTGTATGTTCTGAACTCTTGTTTACATGCCAGTACTGTGCCATAGCTAAGGCCTACATTGGATTCAGCTCAACTTTCCTTTGTGACAAGGTCTTTCCTTTTTTTTTTTAACAGTGTAAACTGGTGGAAAAAAGACTCTGCGGCGCCTCTGTTGGCTGGAGCCAAGTAGTGCGCGGTGTAACATGAAGACCAACAATTAATCCCCACACCCCCATATATATATTAGCGCAATTCCTAAAAATTATGGATTATTCCATGCTACATGAATGGATTTACCCCTGTGCAACCCTTGGGCCCAAAATGTCTTCCTTATGTGCTATGAAGGTTGATGCTGTGAAATTTCGGCAGGGAGTTTTTAGCACATTTAAAAAAAAATTTGCATTTGTTTTTGATTGCTTAAAAAATAGTACCCGCACTTTCAAGAACACTATCGACCCAATTGACTACCATTATAACTGCTATTTTTAAAAAGCAGCAATCCTATGCTTTTTCCATGAAACCCAAATGAATCTCCCAATATTGTTTTGGTGTTATGGCACCACTTAACAACCAAACAGAGCCAGAAAACCATGAGCATTAATCTAGGAGCTTTGATCAGCGTAAATGAGTTAAACTGCTTAAATGCAAACAAATACAAACAGAATGAAATAATCTTGGGAAGTTAATGTATTTGTAACATGGCGTTGATATATAAACGACTTACCGTATTTTTCGGACTGTAAGTCACAGTTTTTTTCATAGTTTGGCCGGGGGTGCGACATATACTCCGGAGCGACTTATGTGTCAAATTATTAACACATTACCGTAAAATATCAAATAAAATTATCTCATTTGCGGAAGAGATGAAGAAAATGTCAGCAATCGTCACACGCACACATCAGCAATCGTCACATACACGTCAACCAATAAGAATTTGGCGAGGGAGGGTCATGACAGAAGTGCATTGTGGGTCATGGAATGATAACTGCTATATTCTACTGCCGGAGCTATTAAAATGGATCATTTCATCGTTGGCGGTAACTTATAAAAACTGAGGAGGGCTGAACAAAAATGGCACTGAAAAAGAAATCATGTACTGCAGATTACAAGCTGGACGTAAGTGAAATATGCAGCAGAAAACGACAAGAGGAAGCGGTGCAAACCTTTGGAGTTGGCAGAGTTGTTTAGAAACGACATCGAGGAAGAAGATTTCATCGGATAAATCAAATAGGAGTGACAGATTGCTTGGTAAACGTATAGCATGTTCTATATGTTATAGTTATTTGGATGACTCTTACCATAATATGTTACGTTAACATACCAGGCACATTCTCAGTTGGTTATTTATGTGTCATATAACGTACACTTATTCAGCCTGTTGTCCACTATTCTTTATTTATTTTAAATTGCCTTTCAAATGTCTATTCTTGGTGTTGGATTTTATCAAATACATTTCCCCCAAAAATGCGACTTATACTCACTCCAGTGCGACGTATATGTTTTTTCCTTCTTTATCATGTATTTTCGGCCTGTTGCGACATATACTCCGGAGCGATTTATAATCCGAAAAATACGGTGGGTAAACTCAAACTCAATTTTCTCTATCATTCTAGCTCAATATGCACTGTAAAAATAATATTTCATTCTCTTGTATCACAATCGATGTCATGCATTATACAAGGCTGTAATTACCCAACCGCCAATATTCCACTCTGCTACTTATTTTTTAAAATAAATATTGTGTACTTTGCATTTTCCCTAATATAAATGTTTTTTATTTAGACAAAAGGGCAGTAAAATGTTAAAGCAAAAAGAATACTAAACCTTAATCAATATATAGATCTGAAGTTGTTATAAGATTTTAAACGTTAAAACATTATTTATTGCTGACAGGTCCCTTTTGGATCCTAAGAGTAAGTGTGTGTAGTCAATCTTAAGGTTGCACAAGGGTTAAAGTTGCATTTTTTGCAGGTACACTACAGGCCCAATTCTGTTTCAAATATATCGTCGACATTCAGACGTTAAAATGCAGGCCGCATCAGGTTCTTCCAATTGAAACCATACTGTGCCAAAACTGAACTGAACTGTACCACCTGAAAGCTTTTGCTGCAATGCAGTCTTGAATGGGGGACCAAGTGAAGCTTTTTTGGTCAGACACCCACAGCTCATGGGTGGAATTACAGGTTAGGCAAGTAAACGTCTCCACCTCTCAAGCTGGAACCGCCTCACACTCAACATTAAAAAAGGCATCGGGATATTGGTGGAAAAAAGGCTGGCTGCAGATGTAACTATCAGCACAGGCTAAACAAAAGCGATCAAGGACCGCTTGGCGGAGCTGACCGACACCATCTACTGCTCTCTTTCTAAATACAAAAAAAGTATCCACCACCTGTTGAATACCCTAAATGCTGCACAAAAAGCTACAAAGTCCATTCTTGTTTTAGTGCAAAAGGAACATTTTCAAAAGTTGAAGTTATATATTTCAAGGTAAAAACAATTACGTTCTGGCATTCTAAGGTGCTGGTATAGTAGTATGTCAAGTCAAACACCAAGACGCAACAACGACTACAAATCCTTTTCTGATTTTTTGAAATAAAAGACGGCAACCATTATGAAACTTTTGACCAACTTAACTATTGCCAAGGCAATTCCGTAATAAAAGATTGTGGCTACTTGGAAGTGGGAAGGGCTTGCAGTCCTTAAGGGACAAGAACAATCGTGCCAAAAGGGCAGCTAGATCTAACGCTCTTATTGACTACACTACATACTTCACAATCATCTTTTACCACAAGTGTCGTGTTCCAGGTTTTAGGTGTTCAAGCCAACTTACGGAATGGTCTTTTGCTTTTGGTTTTGTATTTGTTGTTGTACGGCTTGGATAAAAAAACAAATCAAGGTGTGGAGACTTTTGCTGCATAGAGTTAATTGATAGAAAATAATTAGGGAGAACTTGTGTGTGAATATCAACCACAAACAAACACAAACAATTCAAGAATTTGGTCGTGCAGCGCAACGCTTTGAACCCCTTTCTGAGACATAAAAACATCCTCTCCGCCTTATTAGTTTCTATGAAAACACTAAGTGTGTTCGTCACCATGCATACCAATCATCTACTGTCATTGCAAGCCTCCACAAACAATGCCATTTAGATCGATAGCAAGGGCAATTATGCAGAAATGGCCAGCAGTGTGATGTTACCATTACACTTTTAACAGGTAACAAGAGGTAGGACACAAGGCCATTTCCATACAATTACACCAGTGTCACAATATGGCCTAAACTCCTATTTCACACACACACACGCACACACACACACATACACGCAAGCACGCAGCACTACCTATTGGAGCTCATACCAATGCTATGCTATCAAAAGTGCATCCAAATGTCCATGCTTTGAGACCAGCACCAATAAGAACAATATTGACATCATAACAGTAAATATCAAGTACATGGTGTTCAGAATGCCCCACAAACACAGTCAGTCGGATTTATAGTTGTTTTACAGGTAAGAGGGGAGAATACGTCTCTTTTCTTGTCTTGGTTTGAACCACTTGTAAGCAAAGTGGTTTACAGTGAAAACATCTCGCAAAGGGTCCTTTTTGTGCTTTTCTGTCTTTTTTGTATGCATGTCATGTAAGGTTTTATAATCTGGCTTGGCCCCAATTGAAAACTGTACACTGTCATCAAGGACCACACGAAAGAGAAATGCGACTAAATGCAACATGATTAAAGACGACTAAAAAGCGCCCTACTTACCGACATCTACGAACACACCAGTTGCAGGTGAAACACCCCCTCTGCCAAATCTCTTGGTTAAAAACAATGCATAGTTAGACTAAATCCGCTCCATTCACGACTATGAACATTCGCTAGCTTAAACGTGTTAAAAGTGGACGATAGAAAAAGTCAGTGACTGACTTGACACTGTTTTTTTAAAAACATTGGTTTCGGCAGTCTCCACTGAGTTCTATTCAAAATATACCTAATTTTTACCATTAAAAAAAGCCATTTTCATTAAAAAAAAACATGCCCGTGCTCATGATTTTTAGGACAGAACGTTTCGTAAGGGAATTTTGATCTTAAAGTGTTGCAGCTTGCAGGCCGGTGTACCGAATGTGTCGCTATGGAAAGGCCACACCAACGTCCGAGTCAAAGACATTGCTGATTCCACGGGTATATGCATTAAAAATAGAGGGTTGTTTATCAAGGAATAGATACACGCGTATAGGTTTCTAAAACAGGACTTGGTTACATGCAAATCCATTAGAGAACAAAAGGACTTACAAAAAACAAATCTATAAAAAGACAAGGGAACCAAACTGTTTTGATTTGCACATTGTGCGTCTAATCAGACTCAGAGTACATAAAAAAGTGTTTTTGCTGGGAACCAGTCCCAATAAACAAGTTCAGCACTGTAAGCTTCTGTTCTATGAAATCACTAAAAACCCTTCTCTTGAACATTCTGAGTGTTGGTTCAAAGTTGATGGGTAAGTTGTCCCAAATTTGGCATAAAACGCTCATCGTGGACAAATACAAATAGTTGATAAGAGGAAGGTGATCTCTCAATGGCACTTTCACATGAAAGGCTCATCAAGTACTTAAGTCCTGATTGAAGTACCCATTTGAGTCAGTGCTCTTTGCTGTGATTGGCTGTTCAATAATAATGCGTCTTAACCCATGAAAAGTCCTTTGACATGGAAACAGGTTTAAAACAAATAGGAAGGTGAGGTGCTTCTAATTCATAAAGCACCACATTGAATAACAATACTCCTCTCATACTTTGCAACATAATTGCCCACAAGATATACAAATATATAGCAAGAACACAGCTCATACCCCAAGAAAGAGGCCTTCTTTTGCAGCTTCTGACATCTGGTTTGGCTAGGGTGGGCATAACGGGTACCTGCTAGTTGTTAGGTAGAGATCACGCTGTGAAAGCACACACAGTGAGGGCTAGTGTTTCTTCAGCGGGGTCTCGCCCACGCCAACCTGGTGCTGTGCAGTCTCAGGCGAAGTACATTGTGCGCAGGGTGTCCTGGTGGATCTGAACAGCTTTGGCCAAGGCCTGCTGGTCGCGCCCGTTGCTTTGGCCCGATGTGTGACTGCCCTCGGCGCTGAAAGACACTAGTGTGAATGCTGTACGGGTTGTGGATGGGCTGATTCTTACCTGTCGTGCTCTTTGTCCACCAGGTGATAGCGAGCGCGGAACGCCACTAAATGGGCGTAGTAGGCGGGCGCCGGGATGGAAACCGAGCGGGTGCAGCGCACGTAGGTGTGACACAGCTGGTAGGTGAGGACCTGCAGCTCGTCGGCGGAGAAGTGATTGTCGTCCCAGAGCACGTGGTAGTGAGACGGCCGGCTAGTACCCTGCAGAGTTTGGAAATCAACCATGCAGTCTGTGCTTAGCCGGACACGTTAAGGAGAAATGCCAGAACGCGGGCCGATGTATTAAGAGTCCAATGGTTTATTATTCATAGAAGCAGCCAGAAAGCTTCCTCCAATAATTTATTGTAGAAAACAATTCAGTGTTGTACTAGGTCTGGCCGATATAACCGAAAAATAAATTTTTTACCAAAAAATTTTATTTACGATTATCACTTTTTTGAGGAAACCAATTCATACAAATGACACAGATAATTCAAAACAAGTTTTGCTTTTATTTGATCAAACACTAGTAGTTTGAAATGACACTGCATATTACTTTTAGCAAAACAATTTTTCATAAATTGGTTTATTTTTAAAACAAGTATATAAAGGACTTTGTTTAATCGGTTTAGTTTTAAAAAAAATATTTTCTACGGATTAATTTTAGCTGTTGTAACTAATTCTGGCTCATATGTGGATCAATATGCATTGCTCTAATCAGTTTTTTTTAATAGAGTTTATTATGTAAGGCAAAGCACAAGTCTACATTCTTATGCATATAATAAAAGTCCAACTTTGAGATCAATTAAGTACGAACTTCAATCTTCTGTCTTGAATAAATGACTTGTGTAAATAAAAATAATGTAGCATTGAGATTAATCTAGTTTTAATGGGTGGATGCAAACATGCTTTTTTACTGTACCTTGGGCACCAACCTAGCTACGCGCAGAGCGAGCGCTTTAGTGATCGTTTTCTTTCTCATCACTGGTCCCTTTTGCAAATGAGTCCACCAGTAGGCTGATTTTTTGGTGGGAATTTAGTTGTTGCTGCGGTCTTGTTCGCCTCGTAATGAGTTGCATTTCCCACACGACGTGGCGAGGTTCGGAGAGTGGCCGAGCCAGCAACCTGAGGGTTCCTGGTTCGATCCCCAGCTTCTACCAACCTAGTCACGTCCGTTGTGTCCTTGAACAAGACACTTCACCCTTGCTCCTGATGGGTCGTGGTTAGCGCCTTAAATGGCAGCTCCCCCTATCAGTGTGTGAATTTGTGTGTGTGTGAGTGAATGTGGAAATAGCGTCTAAGTTTTTTTTTTGCAGTTTCAAACTAAAATCAATGTTTTAGCATGAGGGGTGGGTGGTGTGGGGAGCAGCTTATAACAAGTTTACCCAGAAACAGTTTTACTGGACTGTAAAAACACAGTAAAAGAAGAAAGGAGGACCGATGGAGTCTAAATTAATTGTAAAAGTTATATAAGATCTTCAACATAGACATACTTTGAGGATGTAGTATAAGCAGTACAGAAATGGATGATGTATTTTTTTAAATGATCCAAGTTTGTCTCGATAAAGCTGAGATATTTGGCAAAACGCCGCATGAAACAATACTTGGATTCATTTCCATGCAGAATGAAAAGAACAACTTTAAAATGTAAATGTAGTTAGTATTTGTTGATTTAAAACAGTGGTTCTTAACCTTTTTTCAGTGATGTACCCCCTGTGAATTTTTTTTTAGTTCAAGTACCCCCTAATCAGAGCAAAGCCTTTTTGGTTGAAAAAAAGAGATAACGAAGTAAAATACAGCACTATGTCATCAGTTTCTGATTTATTAAATTGTATAACAGTGCAAACTATTGCTCATTTGTAGTGGTCTTTCTTGAACTATTTGGAAAAAAAGATATAAAAATAACGATCCACTCTTCCCCCACTCGTGAACAAGACTCCTAGGTACTTGAACTCCTCCACTTGGGGCAGGGTCTCCTCCCCAACCCTTAGAGATAGGGTGAGAAGCACTGTCATCCGGGAGGAACTCAAAGTAAAGCCGCTGCTCCTCCACATCGAGAGGAGCCAGATGAGGTGGTTCGGGCATCTGGTCAGGATGCCACCCGAACGCCTCCCGAGGGAGGTGTTTAGGGCACGTCCAACCGGTAGGAGGCCACGGGGAAGACCCAGGACACGTTGGGAAGACTATGTCTCCCGGCTGGCCTGGGAACGCCTCGGGATCCCCCGGGAAGAGCTAGACGAAGTGGCTGGGGAAAGGGAAGTCTGGGCTTCCCTGCTTAGGCTGCTGCCCCCGCGACCCGACCTCGGATAAGCGGAAGAAGATGGATGGATGGATGGATGGATATAAAAATAACTAAAAACTTGATGAAAAATAAACAAGTGATTCAATTATAAATAAAGATTTGTACACATAGAAGTAATCATCAACTTAAAGTGCCCTATTTGGGGATTGTAATAGAGATCCATCTGGATTCACTAACTTGTATATATATACATATATAGAAATATATTCATAAAGGATTTTTAAATTGTTGCTATTTTTAGAAAATTTAAAAAAAATCTCACGTACCCCTTGGCATACCTTCAAGTACCCCCAGGGGTACGCGTAATGCCATTTGAGAACCACTGATTTAAAACATTTAACAGCAGACATAAAAACTACAAGCACAGTACTTTTTTCAGCGTTTTGAAGTAAAGCCTTACATCTGACCTATCGTTTTGTGTCTATGTTTACTCCTCATGTCTTATTGTACATGTCAAGCATTGTTTAGACTTGTATAAACAATATGCTGAAACGACTGCTATTGTGATAAACGTATTTTCCGGTCCATAGGGCTCACCGGATAATAAGACGCACTGCTGATGAATGGTCTATTTTTTTTTCCATATATAAGCCGCACGGGATTATAGAGCGCATTAAAGGAGTCATATTATATATTTTTTTTCTAAATTGAAAACACTTCCTTGTGGTCTACATAACATGTAATGGTGGTTCTTTGGTCAAAATGTTCGCATAAATTATGTTTTACAGATCATCTTCAAGCTGCTTTCTGACAGTCCAGTTTCGTGGGCGGTCTTATTTACGTGGCTCACCTTCGGCAGCATCTTCTCCCCGTCATCTTTGTTGTAGCGGTGTAGCGTGCAACGAAGGGAGTTGAATAAGTGTCAAAAGATGGAACTAACTGTTTTAATGACATTCAGACTTTACTTTAATCAATAATGGAGCATCATCTCCTCATCTGGAAACAACACCGAAAATGTGGCCCATGAAAAAATATTCGACCGTAACTCTCTAATCACTGAAGTTCCTTAGGTGAATAATGTAAACTCACTACGTATGTTTTCATGGCGAGTTTAATGACAGATATAAGTAAGAATTTTACAGTAATTCATAATAGAAATGGTAACAGTGGAGGATGAATGTCCCATAACAAGAAGATAGAGAAAAAGAAGCTTATCGACCATGGACTACAAAGGCGGATGCGAGCAATTTTTCCAGATTCATGCAGATCCCAAATACACATCAGCAGGTACCAGAAGGTAAGAAAAGTTGCTTTTAAAGTTAAAGTTAAAGTACCAATGATTGTCACACACATACTAGATGTGGCGAAATTATTCTCTGCATTTGACCCGTCACCCTTGATCGCCCCCTGGGAGGTGAGGGGAGCAGTGGGCAGCAGTGGGGCTGCACCCGGGAATCATTTTATGGTGATTTAACCACCAATTCCAACCCTTAATGCTGAGTTCCAAGCAGGGAGGTAATGGGTCCCATTTTTATAGTCTTTGGTATGATTCGGCCGGGATTTGAACTCACGACCTACCGATCTCAGGGCGGACACTCTAACCACTAGGCCAATGAGTAGGTTTTTGCATAACATTGCGAAACAAAACGGCAGATAATATGTCTTACCTTATACACACACCATAATAATACTCGTATGTTGAAGCACATCAAGCGGTGTGGCTTCATAGCTTACCACAGTCGTACTAAAACATTTTGATAGAGTGTTGAGCACCATGTGTAATGTTCTATATTTTCAATGGAACATTTAAAATGTTGGTGTTGTTTACTTGAGTCATATAGCCATCATAGTGCAGTACACACATCTCTTATGTTTGACTGCCATCTACTGGTCACACTTACCATTGCGCCATGTACCAAATAAAATAGCTACGAGGTTGGTAAGCAAAACCAGAATTATTCCATACATTAGGCGCACCTGGTTATAAGGCGCACTGTCGAGTTTTGAGGGGAAAAAAAGATTTTAAGAGCGCCTTATAGTCAGGAAAATACGGTAATATTTTTTCCTTGATTGCAAATAATACAAAATAGGAGTATACATTAAAAACGAATATAAAGGGCATGAGATTTTTAACTCATTGTAACGCTAAACCAATGGGAGCCCTGTGCTTGTTTCCCTGCAACGAGATAGTCCCAACTGGGCGTAGTGGGAGACAAAGACACCCGAAGTGTGTTGCTTATGTCCAAGTCTGCTACGTTGTTTTGTTTTGGTGGTTGTCACTGCAGAAAATACCACTTCACACAGATAGGATGTTGGAAATGGCAACGGTGTTTTCAGTGCTGTGGTGGTGATCTCGGGGTATTCTGCTATGACTTTAATCCAGAAAACAGGCAGAGTTTTTGTCTGAAATAAACTTTTAAGGCTGCCGTCATTTGCGATCTCCAGCATTTGATCTTCTTCTTGCACAGACATGCTGGATTCATCTGCTTTGTTGACAAATGGGTCGCAGATCCATTCCTTGGCAGTTTGTGGGTTTTTTGAAGTTGGGAAGTAGCGCTCCAACTCTTTTAAAACCACAGACAGGTGATCGTGCAGCAGCTTGGTGAATGAAGGCGCAGGCTCAGTCTCACGCAAAAACACCGCCAATGTTTGAAACGTGTCCAATATGCCTTTGTTCACACGCCGTGCCCACAAATCCAGTTTGATTTTAAATGCAGCTACTTTACAGTTGTGATCAAAATTATTCAACCCCCACACAATTTTGGTGTTTTAGCAAGTTGGAGATTTATTCCGTATTTTGTTTATAGTCATATTAAATAAAGATGCGTTAAATAGACAAATCCAACTTGAATTACAACATTATATTTTGTAACATACCATCATTTCTCTTAATATCTCATTGACAAAATTATTCAACCCCTTGAAGATCATAAGTCTTAAGAATAGAATTTGAATAAGGTCTTTTCAATCAGGTGTTGAAAACACCTGTAGATGTGATTAGAACCATAACGAGCAACAATTAAAGTGATTGAAATAGACTGTGACGCTCAGCTTCTTGCAGATGGTCAATGGTGTATTTGCAACATGGTGAAGTCCAGGGAGTGGTCAGAGAAGTCAAGAGAGGAGGTAATTTCTCTTCATAAGAAAGGATATGGATATAAGAAAATAGCAAAGACATTACAGATTCCAAGAGACACAGTTGGGAGCATAATTCGCAAGTTTAAAGCTAAAGGCACAGTGGAAACACTACCTGCGCGTGGTAGAAAGAGGATGCTGTGTGCAACTGCTGTCCGGTATTTGAAGCGTACAGTGGTGAAAAACCCCCGGGTAACAGCTGAGGAACTACAACAGGACATTGCAGAGGGGGGAACGCAGGTTTCGTCCCAGACAATAAGGCGCGCACTACGAGATGAAGGCCTCCATGCCAGAACTCCCAGGCGCACCCAACTTCTGACTACCAGGCACAAGGAAAATAGACTCCAGTATGCCAAAAATCATCCGGGCAAACCCCAAAGGTTTTGGGAAACTGTTCTATGGAGCGATGAGACAAAACTGGAACTCTTGGGCCTATGAATCAACGTTATGTCTGGAGGAGAAAAAAGTTAAGCTTACCAAGTGAAGAATACCTTGCTTACTGTTAAGCATGGTGGGGGGTCAATCATGCTCTGGGGCTGTTTCTCTGCCTCAGGTCCCGGGAATCTCCAGCGCGTTCAAGGCATTATGAATTCTATTTCCTACCAGGATATATTAGCTGCAAATGTCATGAAGTCAGTGATGAAGCTGAGGCTTGGGAGACGTTGGACCTTCCAACAGGACAACGATCCCAAGCATACATCCAAATCAACATCAGAGTGGTTGCAGAAGAAGGGCTGGAAGACTCTGGAGTGGCCTTCACAGTCGCCAGACCTAAATCCTATAGAAAACCTGTGGTGGGACTTGAAGAAGGCAGTTGCAGCACGCAAGCCCAAGAATATGAATGAACTGGAGGCCTTTGCCCAAGAGGAATGGGCTAAAATACCTGTAGATCGTTGTAAGAAGCTTGTGTCCGGTTATGTATCACGTTTGAAGGATGTAATTACTGCCAAAGGGTGTTCCACTAAGTACTAAAGATGCATGTAACTAGGGGGTTGAATAATTTTGTCAATGAGATATTAAGAAAAATTTCCTTTTTTGGTATTTTGTAAAATACATTGTTACAATTTAAGTTGCATTTGTCTATTTGACACATCTTTATTTGATATGACTATAAACAAAATACGGAATAAATGTCCGACTTGCTAAAACACCAAAATTGTGTGGGTTGAATAATTTTGATCACAACTGTAGCTCCCAATTTAATACAGTTGTCATTTTTCCCTGAAGTGACAGATTGAGTTCATTAAACAAGCTGAATATGTCGCATTAGTAAGCCAGTTTTGCGACCAATTCCTCGTCACTGAAATGTTCTGCCAGCGGTGACTTCTTTTCTGAAAGGAATCTTTGCAGTGGCTCACGTAATTCAAATACTCTGGCCAGTGATTTCCCACGGGATAACCATCTTATTTCTGTGTATAAGAGAAGGCGTCTGTGTGCCACGTCCATCTCCTCACAAAGCTGCACAAACAGGCGCGAGTTAAGGGCGTGTGCTTTAATGTGGTTAATAACTTTAACGACATCATTCAATACCCTGTTTAATTCCTGTGGCATTTTTGTTGAAAGTTTATCTTGTGTTTTGTATGTTGATTTAATTTAAAAAAATAATAATAATAATAATTTTTTAAAAACAATTATAAAAAATTATTCCGCGGCCTGGTACCAATCGAGCCCGGTGGTTGGGGACCACTGCCCTAAGTGATATTCCGCATAATATTTACATGTTCATTTGACAGTACAACCTGCAACACATTTTCAAAACATCAACTGCTTCAATGTAGGGCTGAGGGATTATTTAACATTAATTACAAAAACTAGTCTGGACTTTTAGAGGACACATTTCCTTTAACAATTACATTAAAAAATCTTAAAAATAATAACTGAGTATTCGTTGCATATTTTGACATATGTAATTTAACAAGAAAGACCAAGAAGATCTCTGCCTTTGTGGGACATCTGGACTTCCTTCACAGGTGTGTTTCTGAGAGGACATCTAACTACAGAACATCATCATCAAGTGAGCGAAGCTGATGGTTGACTGCCTGGATACATTTTTTTTTATTATTAAAAAGCAATCATAACAAATCCTTCATAAACTGCATCATAACTAACTAATATGAGTAATAACTAAAGTTATTTCATCTGCTTTGTAAAGAGAGTTTATACATAGTGATAAATTAAACATTTAATAAATAACAGAACTATATCCTAATAATCTCTCAGTGCTGCAATCTACTGCATATATAAAACATATTGCAAAGGTCACGAAGTTGACCAAAGTGCTTTGAATATATGAATATAAATATGAATATTGGCATCGGAAACATGTCATGATTCGATTAAAAAAAACATCTACCAAAAATGTTGTATTTTTTTCAGTGTTTGTATTTATTTGTTGCCAAAACCTGTTTTGATGCTAATAAAAAAAATTCTACAATGTGAATTTTTTTGGGGATACCACATCTTACTGGCAGTGTTCTGGCTCCATAAATTGCTGACTGAAAGATGTCTTCTGCTTCTGATAAGCAAAGTGTGTTCGATCAATGTTCATGTGTATTTCAAGACATTTAAATAAATAAAAACGTGAAGTAAATTATATTTATATAGCGCTTTTTCTCTAGCGACTCAAAGCGCTTTACATAGTGAAACCCAATATCTAAGTTATATATAAACCAGTGTGGGTGGCACTTGGAGCATGTGGGTAAAGTGTCTAGCCCAAGGACACAACGGCACTGGGAGCATGTGGGTAAAGTGTCTTGCCCAAGGACACAACGGCAGTGACTAGCATGGCAGAGGCGGGGATCGAACCTGCAACCCTCAAGTTGCTGGCACAGCCACTCTACCAACCTAGCTATACCGCCCCCCCAACATCCAACCAAAGATTTCACTTCACTTCATGAAACCACTCCTGTCGAAGACCATTGATTTGGTTACATCTCTTGTTTTCAGACACAGGCACTGTTTTTAAAAAAAAATATCATCTGTAGCACAGTCACTTCTTTTTGCATACACAAAATGTATCGCATTTTCCGGACTATAAGGCACACTTAAAATCCTTTTTTCCCCCCAAAACTCGACAGTGCGCCTAATAACCCGGTGTGATTAATCTACAGAATAATTCTGGTTTTGCTCACCGACGTCGAAGCAATTTTATTTGATACATGGTGATAAAAGTGACCAGTAGATGGCAGTCAAAAATAAGAGATACTGGTAAGAGGTAAGATGGCAATATCACTCAAGTAAACACCAACATTTTATATGTTCCATAGAACATTATACACGGCGGTCAAAAATCTATCAAAATGTTTTAGTACGACTTTGGTAAGCTATGAAGCCGTTCCACTTAGTTGATTGTCGGCATATTAAACATACGAGTATTACTACAGTGTGTTTATTAGGTAAGACATAATTTGGCTTTTTGTTTCGCAATATTATGCAAAAGCAATTTTTCTTACCTTCTGATACTTGCTGATCTGTATTTGGGATCTTCATAAATCTTGAAAAATTGCGCGAGTCCGCCTTTGTAGTTCTGTCGACAACAAAGTCGATAGGCTTCTTCTTTTTCTCTATCTTCTTGTTATGGGACATTCAGCCTCCGCTGTTGCCATTTATAATATTAAGTAGTGTAAAGTTCTTACTTATATCTAACAGTAAACTCGCCATGAAAGCGCTAAAACATATCGGTGTTGTTAGATTATATTATTCACCTAAAGAACTTAAGTTATTAGAGTTTAGATCGGACGGTTCTTCACGGGACACATTTCCGCCGGGTGAGTAAATGCTGCTCTGTTATTTATTTAAGTAAAGTCTGAGTGTCATTAAAACAGTTAGCTCCATCTTGCACGCTACACCGGTACAACAAAGACGACGAGGAAAAGACGCGGCCAAAGGTAAGTCACGTAAATAAGACCGCCCACATAAAGGCAGTTCCGGAAGATATTTTCAGATAGTGGCTTGAAGATGATCTGTAAAATATATTCTATGCAACATTTTGACCAAATAACCACCATTGTTTTTTATTTAGAAAAAAATTATATATATATATATATATATATATATATATATATATATATATATATACACACACACACACATACATATATATATACATACATGTATATATACACACATATATATACATATGTACATACATATATGTACATACATATATATACAAATGTACATACATATATATATATACATACATACATATATACACATACATATATATATATATATATATATACATACATATATATATAAATATATATATATATACAAAAATATATATATATATATATATATATATATATATATATATATATGAGAGTCCCTTTATGCGCCCTATAATCCGGTGCTTCTTATATATGCAAACAGATTGAAAATAGACCATTCATCGGCAGTGCGCCTTATAAATATGGTGCGCCCTATGGTTTCGGAAAATATGGTATTTAATTGTCAAGTATATATTAAGAAACATGTTTATTTGCTCTTAATTGTTTCTTTTAATGTTACTAATGTGCCACTTATTGTTTCAATGATGTCACTCTCATCACAATACGTGCGCTCGTTGTTGTTATTGATTTTTGCACACACGGCCAAAAAGAGTTAATGTAGAACTTACCTGTATGCCAGCGTGACTGCAAAGGTAGAAGTCAAATTCCGATGGGTGAGTGATTTTGGTGTCTACGGTGGTGCCTGCAGGAATGTTTCCACTCTTTCCCACCTGTATAAATGCAACAAAAATACATTTAGACCATAAAACGTGAAAAAGCAATAACACTGCAAATGCACAATATTTTTTACCAAGTTGATACCGCTAACATCCCGCGTTTTAAGACCGATAACTTATTTATATCTATTGTTTTGGTAAATGGAGATTAGAGGAAATGAGTTTCCTTCGTCAGGTGGCAGGGCTCTCTCCCTTAGACGTAGAGTGAGAAGCTCAGTCATCCAGGAGGAGCTTAAGAGTAAAGTCGCTGCTCCGCAACATGGAGAGGAGACGGATTAGGTGGTTCGGGCATCTGGTCAGAATGCCACCTGGACGCTTCCCTGGGGAGGTGTTTAGAGCATGTCCGACCTGTAGGAGCCAGGACACGTTGGGAAGACCATGTCTCCAGGCTGGCTCGGAATCCCCCGGGAGGAGCTAGCTGAGGAGAGGGAAGTCTGGGCTTCTATGCTTAGGCTACTGCCCCCGCAGCCCGACTTCGGATAGGCAAAAGAAAAAGGATGGATGGAGATTAGAGTGTAGTGTAGAGTCAAACAAAGGTGGATTTGACAAACTGTCCCTGTAGATTTGTACTAACAGAATATGACATCACTACTATAGTCTGGCAAACATGTCCTCATTATAGATGGGTATTGTGTAAATTTTAGCCGATGCGAGTTAACCAAATTGGTACTTAAAAATGGTGCAGATGACTTAAAAAAAATATAAAACATGCACATTTTTGCAAAAACAAAAAAAACAGCCAAATGCCTTTTAATGGACTTTTGTGACATTCAAGTTGAACAGATGGGTAATTTAGATATTTTAGTGATATTAATTAAAGAAATATGTTCAAAAGGAAGAAAAACGACAACAAATTGTGATATTTTTTGCAGCAATATAGAACATAAAGAATGTGTAAAAAAGGACTTATTTGAGTTATAATGTTTATTGCACAGAATTCCGTTGTTCTTGAATGTAACCTTGCTCGAGTAAGTGGTGTATTTTTGTTGGCTGGGCTAGTGTTGTGGTGCCAACAGTGGTGGGCAATAAAGTTAGAAGAGCGTCAGAGGCTTCTGTCAGGATGCTTCATTACTAACAAGAATGTTACTTGCACAATTTTACAGACGAGTGATTGTTACAGTCTGCATTCAGTGAGCACCAGAATATGGCACAGACAGCTTCTTTTTCAAGCAAGTCGCTTGTTAGGTTTGATGTGTCGAAGCCAGGTGGGTTTTTTTTGGTCTTCCCTCCCTAAGTGTTTGCAGGGCATGTGGGGCAGGCGTCACACGTGAGTTTTCCTCTTAAGAGTAGAGAAACAGACCAACGGCACGACCAGCACCATGTTTGTTTACGCCATTAGGTGGATCGCGAGCTACCGGTCAGCCAGGGATGGTGTGTCCGTCAACCGCCAGCCAGGCATTAAAAAATACTTACAAGATTAGCCATCATCAAGCTGCACTATAACATAACTTTCATCTCTTGAGAGAAATTCATGGCACCAAAGGATCTTATGAGATGATGCTGGCTGCTGCGAGTTCAGCATTAAGAAAAAAAACACCGGCAGGAACGCGAGAAGCACTTCTTGTTTTAATTTTCGCCCCCAGCACACAGTTCCTGTCTTCACAAAAAAAGTGCAGCTCCATCCTGTCTGCGTTAAGAAGATAAGGGTCTCCAATTACTAACGCACACAAGCTAGCGAGCTACGGAGTTAGCTTCCAATGCATTCCTTGTAAAGCGTATAAAAATGGAAGCTGGACAAATAAACAGGTAAAAAACATCCACTTTCATTTCATATTGGAAAGTGAGGAGGACTTTTTTTTCCCTCCACAAAGTAAATTCAAAGTTGCGGAACTTATCAGCACAACTGTGACTCCTGTCTGATTCCAATCAATGCGAGGCATCTAAATAAAGTAATACAACAACTAATATCCTTGGTTCTGGTTTAATTTATTTTGACAATTAAGGGATAAAGAGGGGGAATTTTCTTCATGAAAGAAGGAAATCTATATGCGTTAAACATGATTGTATTTTTATTAAATACCTCGACTTAGTCATTTCATAAGGTGCTGGCATGCTGAAAAAGTGGTCCGGTGACTTTGAGGGCAGTTTGTAAAGTCCTACAGAGGAAGACAGCTAGATTTTATTCACTCTAACGCATCTATATGGAGCGTTTTTTATTTCCATTTTTTATGCGGTTGTCAGAGCTTTTTTTTTTTAATGTTATTGGATTATGGGTTTGAAGTCATAATTCCCTAATCGACATGATAATTATTGAGCCCCTTATTTTTAATAATGACTGAAAGATACAGCTACAATCGGGCGGAAGGCGGGGTACACCCTGGACAAGTCGCCACCTCATCGCAGGGCCAACACAGATAGACAGACAACATTCACACTCACATTCACACACTAGGGCCAATTTAGTGTTGCCAATCAACCTATCCCCAGGTGCATGTAGCTGAGATAGGCGCCAGCGCCCCCCGTGACCCCGAAAGGGAATAAGTGGTAGAAAATGGATGGATGGATGGATGGATGAAAGATACAGACCCTCTCGTTCCTGTCCGTACAGAACAATCTGGTGTGGTGTCTTTTCTGGACCACGACAAACGTAATGCCAGGCTGATAGTCTTTCTCTAGCTTGATGCAAGCCTCTCGGATTGCCAGAAGCTCATGTTGAAGAACCTGTGGGTAGCAATCAAAATCAAGGAGAGAGAATTAGCAATGGATTGAATGTTTGTTAAACAAAAGAGCATTATGCGTCACCTGGTTAAACTGGCCCTCGGAGATGCCATCGCGGTAGTAGATGATCCGTGTGGGCTTGAAACGTGTGGACTTGTAGAACTGAATGAGAAGCTCTCTCACCATGGTGGCTAGGTCTTGGATGATATCCTGGCGATGCTGCTGTACCCGAACCGTGGCACAGTATCGGCTGGGATGGGCGTCCATACTGCCAACAACCTGAGGAAGAAAAGTAAGGACTGTTGAGCGAAGGTTCTACTCAATACTCAGGAATGTGTTCCTTACAGCGGCAATAGAGGGCTTCTTGCCATCTCCTGCAGGAGGGTGTGTTACATCTGCACCAAGAAAGATGACAGGCTGTTGAAACACCAAGGGCCTAAAAAAAGATTCAAGTAGAGGTAAGATTAGGCACGGAAACATCAGTAGGATGAGTTGGCGTAGGAAGATTTCCTCTGACCGGCCCTGGGGGAGAAGGATGTTGTTGACGCCGCCCAGCTTGACGTTGATCTTCAGACAGAGGTTGGAAAGTGTCTGTGGCGTCGGCTTTTGGACATTCTTCACCTGCACGCACTGTGTGGCCATGCCAAGGACTGTATCTCCGACACGCTTCACCTCAGCTACATCAAAGATCCGTGAATTGAAGGTGAGCATACAATACTGCATGAACTAAGACAAAGATAAGAGCGGCTCCCTCACCATAGACAGGCGTCTTCCCCGGCAAGATGACAACAACCAGTTGCAGGCCCTGGTACGTGTACTTGAGGTGTCTGAACATGGGCTCCACACTGTCTGCGCCCTGGGCGTACTTACAGAAGCAGGGCTGGCCTTGGATGGGCATGCCTGCATCCCGAGAGATCTTCCTGAGCTGATCCGTGAATGCTCTGGAAGACAGGACCGTTGTTTTAGTTGTATACTTGCTCAGTGCATTAAGCTGTGCATGTGACTCACTTTAGCAGAAGTTCAGTGCACTGTCTTTGTGGAGCGAAGCAAGCAATGGCCCACACTTTAATCTCAATGCCGGTGTGAAACTGCTTGTTTCTCATGTCCCACACTCCCTGGATTGGCGTAGCTATTGCCTTATTCTGCAAAAAAGCCAACCTAAGCGACATTTCTCAGTCCTCGAAGAACAGACAGGCTGTTAACAACATTCTTGAAATTATTGACTGCGATGAACATACCCTGCCTCCGTACAGAATGGATGGTGCCTGGAGAACCCGGCCGTTCACTTCGGTCATCTCATCCCTCACCATCACTCCAAATTCGCGGACATAAGGGTCAGTGTTGAAGTTGGCGCTTCTCATCTAAAAACAAAGAAAATTGAATCTTAAATGTTGCCCTCTACTTGACTCTGCTCTGCTAATAAAATAAGTCAGCATGGTCTTAAATTGTTCTCGTAGGCATGTTTACCTCTGTCAAGGTAAGTTCTCTGATACAATCACTTTAATACTAAATACCACGTTTTGCAAATGTAAAAAAAAAAAAAAGATGCGTCAACTACCGGTAGTCCTATATTTGCTATCAAAAAATGTATGCATGAAAACCAACAAGTGTGAAAAACAACTTCTCCCCAAGCCACACAGAGCTTCCCTCACGCACACGCGCACGCACACGCAGACGCACACACAACCTAGATAGCTTGAGCGTGACAGAAAATTGCCAGAAAAAAGGTGTCTCAAAAGGTTGGCCAAGCTAACAAAACAACCAGGGGCGTCCAGGTCTGATTTTAATATCAGATGTTGGTCTGATATCAGCAAAAGTATTGGTTAAAATCCAAAATCTATAATAAATATGCTGTTTCTAGGAAATGTAACCTAACAATAGGGTTGCAACCAACCATTATTTTGATAGTTGATTAGTCAAGAATTATCTTAACGATTAGACCACTAATCAGATAATAAAGCGTACGTATATTTAATCGCTCTAATTATTCATCGACTTCTAAATGCAGATTTTTTTCAGGCATGTGCTTACAAAAACAGAGATGACTAATTCATTCATAAATATTTATTTATACTGGAACTGTGCTGCTCATTTATCTGTTACAAACATTAAAATCACTAATAAAATGTCGAATTAAAAGAAAGGAAAGGGAAAGTGCTAATAAAAACTATTAACATTGATTCCATCCATCCATTTTTTACCACTTATTCCCTTTGGGGTCGCGGGGTGCGCTGGTGCCTCTTTCAGCTTCAATCGGGTGGAAGGCGGTTTACACCCTGGACAAGTCGCCACCTCATCGCAGGGCCAACACAGATAGACAGACAACATTCACACTCACATTCACACACTAGGGCCAATTTAGTGTTGCCAATCAACCTATCCCCAGGTGCATGTCTTTGGAAGTGGGAGGAAGCCGGAGTACACGGAGGGAACGCACGCAATCACGGGGAGGACACGCAAACTCCACACAGAAAGATCACGAGCCCAGGATTGAACTCCAGACTACTCAGGACCTTCGTATTGTGAGGCAGACGCACTAACCTCTCTGCCACCGTGAAGCCCTATCATTAACATTGTTTATGTAATTTAAAAAAAAAAGAATTAAATAGCAGCAATGAAAACAAACAAAAGAACAAATCTAACTTCCACTAAAAGAAAATAATTTTGTGACGTTTAAAAAGCTGCACACTGGTATATTGACGATGGATTAGCTCTTGGCAGTTTTAGCAGTCTAATAGACTCAATGTGTAGAATCAGATCTTTGATGCATTATTAACATGTTGGCTATAAATTGTATGTTTAAAGGCCTACTGAAATGAGATTTTCTCATTTAAACGGCAATAGCAGGTCCATTCTATATGTCCTACTTGATCATTTCTCGATATTGCCATATTTTTGGTGAAAGGATTTAGTTGAGAACATCAAAAAATAAAGTTCGCAACTTTTGGTCGCTAATAAAAAGCCTTGCCTTTACCGGAAGTAGCAGACGATGTGTGCGTGACGTCACCGGTGTGAGGGCTTCTCACATCCTCACATTGTTTACAATCATAACTACGGTAAGAACCGACTTATTACCACAATTTTCTCATCGAAACCTGCCGGTTGACATGTTCGCTTGACCGCTCTGTTCCATTGTAAAGCTTCATCTTTGGGAATTTTGAACAAGGAAACACCGGCTGTGTTTGTGTGGCTAAAGGCAGCCGCAATACACCGCTTCCCACCTCCATCTTTCTACTTTGACTTCTCCATTATTAATTGAACAAATTGCAAAAGATTCAGCAACACAGATGTCCACAATACTCTGTAATTTCGCGATTCAAGCAGACTACTAATAGCTTGGACCGGGCTAAAAAAAAATGTCCGCACGCGTCATCATTCCGAAGTTTCCTGTTGAAAACGTCACGGGAAATTTAAAATTGCAATTTAGTAAATTAAAAAGGCCGTATTGGCATGTGTTGCAATGTTAAGATTTCATCGTTGATGTATAAACTATCAGACTGCATGGTCGGTAGTAGTGGGTTTCAGTAGGCCTTTAATCTTATGATACCATTGGTGCCTGTCTGTCTCTGTATGTGTGTGTTAACGCGCGCATGTGCGTTTGTTAAAGTTACTTTTTTTATGGCATTGCAAATTGATGCTATTTTAAAACATACTTGAATTGATGTAGACAAAGTTTAGCTAGCTGACTTTGGCAAATTAATAGTTAAAATGTATTTTTCACACAACTGAGTCACACTCGTTAGCTAGCTAGCAAGGTAGAAGCTTACACTCTTACTGAGGTTGAGGCTGTCACGCCAAATTTCTTCCCCCCTACAAAAACCTTTCCCCCCATTTACTTCCGGGGTCATGATTAATACAGACATTTTGTTAACGCTATATTATAAAAAATATAAGGCTATATTATAAAAATACAGACGTTTTGTCAACGCTATATTATAGAAAATAAAATTCAAAAAACAATTTAGAAACACAAGCTATGGGATGAGACATTTACTTCCGGGGTCACGTTTCCTCACGTTTCCTCTTACGTCATCCCATAGCTTGTGTTTGTAAATTGTTTTTCATTTTTTAAATTTTTTTCATAATATAGCGTTAACAAAACGTCTGTATTTTTATAATATAGCGTTATATTTTTATAATATAGCGTTATATTTTTATAATATAGCATTAACAAAACATCTGTATTAATCATGACCCCGGAAGTAAATGTGGGGGGGAGGTTTTTGTAGAGGGAAGAAATTTGGCGTGACATCATGTCTCCCTCCCTCCAAATGTCCAACATCATGTCTCTGCTTTCAACACTGGAGTATCACAAATGTACAACCAGAAAAACAAGGTCTGTTTTGCAAAATCAGTAAAATATTCATGTTTTTATAACAAGAATAACAGTAAACATCCTCAAACTTTAAATGTTATCACTGGTGGCGTTTTTGCCTGGAAAAAACACGAGTGATGACATCACGACTATTGTCGACAAATATAATTGTCGGCTAAACGTTGCAGCCCTACCTTACTATCTAACTTTTAAATATGTAAACACCTCACAAACTGATGTTTGGCTTTTCTGGTTTGAAATATATTTTCTCGGTGACAGTTTACAAGGTGGCCACTTGTCCAGGGTATACGCTGCCTTCCACCAGAGTGCAGCTGGACAAGCTTCAGCTGCCCCCCATGACATTGAGAGAGACAAGTGGTGGTAAAATGGCTAGAGGTTTTATCAAGTAGTTGTTCAATTTAATCCTATTTCTCACGCTGAAATTTTTTTAGGGCGGTGCAATGGGACCGGCTGGCTGTGTCGCCTTAGAAACCCCCGAGATGAAAGTGGTGCGCTTTGCTTTGCAGAAGTCATAACATTTTTTTTACCTCCGTCAAAAAGGTTGTTTTCACCAGAGTTTGTTTGTTAGCAACATTACTCAAATAGTTATGGAAAGATTTTGATGACATTTTTTCCAGGAAATGCCAAGAAAAATTCCTCTCATCAAAGCTTCACTTCCTGCTTACAACTTTCCATGCCCCCACCTTGCCGCCCCGCACTGCCCAGAGGATTCTGGAAGATGTAGTTTATTTTCGGACTCAGCCAACGTTTAAGCACCATCCATCCATCCATTTTCTACCGCTTATTCCCTTTTGGGGTCGCGGGGGGTGCTGGCGCCTATCTCAGCTACAATCGGGCGGAAGGCGGGGTACACCCTGGACAAGTCGCCACCTCATCGCAGGGCCAACACAGATAGACAACATTCACACTGACATTCACACACTATATATATATATTTTTTTTACTTGAAAATTGCTTTAAATTGTCAGGAAAGAAGAGGAAGGAATTGAAAAGGTAAAAAGGTATATGTGTTTAAAAATCCTAAATTCATTTTTAAGGTTGTATTTTTTCTCTAAATTTGTCTTTCTGAAAGTTATAAGAAGCAAAGTAAAAAAATAAAAAAAAATAAAAAAATAAAAAGAATCTATTTAAACAAGTTGAAGACCAAGTCTTTCAAATATTTTCTTGGATTTTCAAATTCTATTTGAGTTTTGTCTCTTTTAGAATTAAAAATGTCAAGCAAAGTAAGACCAGCTTGCTAGTAAATAAATAAAAAAATAGAGACAGCTCACTGGTAAGTGCTGCTATTTGAGCTATTTTTAGAACAGGCCAGCGGGTGACTCATCTGGTCCTTACGGGCACTGGGTTGGTGACCCCTGATCTAGGATGAACCAAAAGGGTTTAACAGAGCACCAGAAAAGACTATACACCAAGTTTTTATTTGATACAGTCACGCGTCACGGCATTATTGTGAAGACTTTGAAACAGAAATATCGCAGTATCTCCAACACTGTTACACCCCTAATCTCTACTCCTATTGATTCTTTATTCATCACTGCAAGCAACATTTAAAAGTTTTACAATATAAGTAAAACAATTCTTACTTACTAAAGGGTCCCATGTGTGATGTCTGTAAGAATGTTTTCATGCATGTTTGTACGTGCTATTTTAATGTAATGAAGCGAGCATTGCTAAATATAATATGCTAAAACGTTAACATGTGTCTGTGTTAGTATTACTAACTTACAACGGCATTCTTTTTGTATTGTTTCAGTTTCAAAAATTCCTCAGTAAATTCACTAAAACTTTACTGTGGATTTATTGAGTGAGTAACTTCCTTAGCTAGTAAGTCCATGACCATGACTTATGTTTTGTTTGATCAGCTGTTTTACTGCCGTGTTACAGACACAGTTTGGAAACAATCAAATAAAAATGTATAAAAATATCTCGGCGTAAATAACTCATTTTGCAACATTTACATCTGCAGCTTATAGTCCTGTGTGACTAATAAATGGAAAATAATATTTTTTCCTAAAACTTACTTGGTGCTGATTATATACTGTATAATTTTTTTTCACACAATCTATCAATGTTTTGTCTTATTGTGTCTTTACCCAAAACATGTCTTGAAAAAGAGTTTGTCTTATATTAGAATCAATACGATAATTTCAAACCATAAAATTCTGTTGTCACGATTGAATTTATCATCGGGTACTCACCAATTTACTAATCTCATCCTGACGGTCCGGGGCCGATCGGGCAGTGGCACGGATCATAGTGGAGGTCTGATTGTCCGTCAGTTTTTTGATGCAGCGCTGTCCTGCTACAATATTACACACCTACAAATACAAAAGAGGCGCTGAACAAAACTGCTGATGTATAAGAAACTTATGAAATCAAAAAGGTCCATGTTGTTTACCTCTAAGGGAAGGTAAGTATGCTTCTGCTCCTGTCCCACTTGTAAACATGGGAGGTGGGGGTATCGCAGCATGAGCTTGTACTTATCTTTAAAGTACTGCGCCACCGTGCATTCAATAGTTTGGCCGTTCTCTTGCTGCAAAGGGAACCTGAGAGAAGCATGGGGGACCAGGTGGAGGTGAGGAGAACGGAAAAACACGGCATGAGCCAGCAGAGGGGGGAATAATAAATACGTTCAAGATTATTCATACGTTTGATGGCTGGCTGGTCTTCTGGTCACATTGCAAACTCTGTACTTCCTCTTCATTTGTCCACAATGTGTGATCTCCACCTTTAAGCCTGCATGGCATGATGGAACCAAAGATTATTGTCTACAGGACTATTTTTTCAGAAGCCTCGATATCTGCAGTCCAAACAAGTTAAAGGGTGATTAAATGTGTCATTTTTTTTTACTTAGAAATGTTGTTACAATGTTAAATACTCGTCTTAAACAATGCCAAAGCGTCAAATCATAAGGTTAATGCATTTGCAGTCTGGCTACGTTGTGATGTCACAGCGTCACAGGAAGTATTTATTTGGACATTGAGTCAAGCTCTCAGCCAGAAGGGAAATATCTCCTGCTTCAAGCTATGAGAGAAAACACAAAAAAATGTAGGATTAAGAATTATTTTCATCTAATCGCAGCATCTATATAATAACACCAACATGCAGTGACATAAATGCTGTTCAAAGCATCTTTTTTTATGCAGTCTGAATCAATCGAAGGGCGTGCAGGTGTACCTATTGTTGAAGCTGTATAACGACGTTTATTTTTGAACATTCCTTTAAAAAATAGCAGTGAAAAAATCATGATAAATATCTAAACAGCGTACATTTTCAAAAGATACATTATGATACATTTGGAGAGAATAGGGCGTGGTTTCATTTGCTAGCTTGGAAACCGTCACAAATGGCCCACGGTAAAAAAAAAAACCCAACCCCTTAGGTTCAGAGGCATACAAAACTCTGTGCAAGCTCACAACCAAATTCACCAACCTTATGACTTGACTTGGACATCGTGTAACACGATTATCCAATATTGAAAAGACAAAAATCATCACAGGACCCCGTTAAAATGTATTAAACACAGTACCTTTGATTTCTTTGGTAAATTTAACTCTTTGAGAGTCTGTTAAGGGCTTCTGTTGTTCTTCTATGCTTTTGAAATCCAAGACCTCACACATGAACTCTATTACAGGCTGGGCTTTGTAGAAAGCGGTGGCGGAAACTGCAACAGGACAACATTTGAATGAAGTGATACTCCAGATTCATTACGTTTGAAATGTACCGTCAATGTTGAGCATCATTTTCCAAAGAGAAGGCCTGACGGACTGGTGGAAGCCGAACCACACCTCTCGACCACCGCCCAGGGGGTTCGAACAGCCCTCGGAGGGGGTGAAGAAAGAGCGGCCCACTGGAGTATACCTGCAAAAGTGTCACATTATTTATTAATTTGGTTACATGATTGCTGCTGGAAATAAGAGTGTCCAGATACAACTTTGCTCACATCCCATGCAATACTGATATCATTTTGTATTGTGAAATGTTAGAATCAATCAATAAAAGTTGAACTTCACAGTCCTTAATAACAATTGTCTCAAAGGGCCGCACAAGCCACAACGACATCATCTGCTCAGATCCCACATTTGGGCAAGAAAAGGCTTGATCAAGTGAAAATTAGTCAAACAGAAAACAATAGTACATATTAAAAACACTAACCTATTTTTTAACCCTCTGGAATAGACTTTGGCAGTTTTTAGTTGAAGTGGAGTGGTAATTGTTTTTGTGAGACATCAAGTGGCCAAAATAATGATGTCAGTTGAATGATGCAAACACACTTGATACCTGATATGGTCTAACATGTATCTGCCTTGGAGACCTTGTATGTGTGAGTAATGTTTAACTGTAATATTTGATACTTGTTCATATTGACAGATGTGCT
This sequence comes from Nerophis ophidion, assembly GCF_033978795.1. Classification (NCBI taxonomy): domain Eukaryota; kingdom Metazoa; phylum Chordata; class Actinopteri; order Syngnathiformes; family Syngnathidae; genus Nerophis; species Nerophis ophidion. Next base: position 27,075,589 of record NC_084631.1, on the reverse strand, counting down.
GTTCTTAGACTGTTTTATTGTTTAAAGACACGTATATCTAGCTTGTGTGCTATTGTGTGCTTAGCTGTTGTGTCGCTACTCTCTCCCAGTACCTTCAAGCGTACCATGTTTATAAGTTTGGTCTGTTCTTGTATTCTAGTGGAGGACATTTAAGCTGCGTTCACACTGCAGAGTCGGATGTCTAATTCAATCTTTTTGTCAAATTCAATCTTTTTATGTACATTACAAAAAAAAAATTGATGTCTAATGTGAAGGCAATCTGACCCGGGTGCAGACTTGACTTTACGTGTGCTGCAGTATTTATGGAAGTACACATGGCTTTCATTCTAGTCTCATTAGTGGCGCATTTCTGACCATTTCAAAGGATTTGGTGCTATCAAAGGCAACATCTTCTTGTGTGTAGAAAATGAAGAAAGAAGTTTTTTGGCTCTGGAAGTTAACGGTGATATTTTACTGTCCCGTCTGCTCCAAAGAGTGTGTCTGCCAGCAGTTGGAGGCAGAAGTGGTGGAACATTGACGCAAGTTCCTAAAACATGATTTTCACCAGTTTTCTGCTCATTTTTCAACTATATTTATTATGTAACCCTCTATTTTGGCTAAGACGTTGATGACGTTCTGGTCGGATGGACGTGATCGCAGCATGGGAGTGTTCACACTGCAGTTGCATCGCGTACATCTGATTCATATCGACATACCCAAGAGAAGGTATGAAAGATTCAGAATTGCACTGTTCACATTGACATGAAACAATCCATTAAAGGGCAAAAAAATTGCTAATTATTTTTAGTTTGAATGAGGCCTTAAATGATAACAGGCTGCACAGCTTTGCACAAATAAAAGTGCGACAGCACCGCTTGTATTGGAGCACTTAAAACAGATTTTAGATGCAAGCCAATATCTTTAGATCAGGGGTGTCCAAACCTCAGCCTATACATATACATGTGTACATATTATTATATATATGTATTTATATGAATTTGTATGTATAGTAGTATGAAAAAGAGTCAAATGGACCAAAGATTCATCCCAACATGGATGTTTCGTGGTTGTCCACTCATCAGGCGATTGTGTTTGTTTTTGTAAATATTTATGTGTGTATATATATATATATATATATATATATATACATACACACAATTACACTCACACACACCGATATACAGTATATGTACCTATAGATGTGCACACGCACACACACACTTATACATATATATATATATATGTATATGTATATAATGAATACGTAATATAATTGGATATTAAGAGTATGTAAAATGTAAAAGCTCGACTTCTCCGTTGTTTACTTCTGTGACGTAATCAATCAGAAATATAAAGCAGCGAAAATGCGTCAAATGTGGATAAATGTGGAGGGAGTGATTTGCACTTCTCCCAACATCCATTGCAGGGCATTTAAATGGGTGTACTTTCGTATTATATGTTGTGCTTGAACATTTCTTTTTATAATATCTACAAAGTTCAGGGAGCAAGTTGTGTTGTGTGTGATCATGTGTGTTGACTTTTTGTGTTAGTTTATTTGCGCCGATACTGGAAAAGGTTGTTTGAATTGTGCTGTGCTGGGTAGATTTCAAAGAGCAATTAATGGTAATTAACCTGAATTACACTAGTCTTCAAGACGGTGGCAAAAAATAATTCTGTCAGATTCAAAAACTTCAGGTGAAGAATCCCTGCGGGCCAGATTCCTTATTAAAACATGTGACGTCTTTCCAAAATGGAGCCGCATTTCGCCCACGACACATAGTTTGGACACCATGCTTTAGATACTCAACATCAGGCATCCGGACACTCCTAATCGAAACTATGAAACATGGTCTCCAAGCATGTGTGACCATTTTTTTTATTCCCTGTGTTCAAACCAACCTCATAGAGGGCAAATGTCTCATGACCACATCCAGAGCTTGTATGGTCTCAAAAGGGACGCTGGGTAGCCGCCCTGACAGTGCCTCATGAAGCGCTTGCAGGCTAACACAAGACACCCACTTGATAGACACTTTGAAACTACGGTCCTTGCCCTCGCCAGGAATGGTCACCTCAAGCTCAACCTGGGCAAAGAATAAAGAAACAGATGTTTTTGGCTAAGTTCTTGTGTCTTTGCACGTTAATAAAACATCACTTACTTTGTCTCTGCCTATAGGCAAAGGCATGGCAGTGTACAGATTCTTTCTGCCGTCATATACTGGCTTTCGATCCCCAAAGATTTGTGTTTTAAAGTGCTGGACCATGTGCTCTACGATTTCACTGAGGGGGGAAAAACAAACAAATGATCATGGTTTCATTTTGACAGCATCATTGAAAAGACGCCAGCACAAACTCCTACGCACCGGTTGACCCTCCTGGGACATTTCTCTGGCTTGATGTCAATATCATAATGGTACACTTCCAGTTTGGGGATTTCCATCTCAAAAAAATTGGCCTGCAGCTTGATTGTCCTGCCCATTGTGCCAAAGTCTGGTCTTGATGGGGGCTTGAAGACATATTCTGGCACTGGAGAAGATGGCGGGTCTAAAGCAGAGAGGGGCACGCAGTTAAAATAACAGGAAGACGCCTAATGGCGCTTTTTTAGTTTTCAAAATAAGTAGCATGAGAAACTGCGAAAACCATGTTGCAATGAACGCATCAGTCAGAACAAGTCAGCAAGGTTTTTCTTTCCACCTCCCTAAAACACAGACTGGTTGAAGACTCTAGATTGTTCATAGACATGAATGGTCGGTTGTCGATATGTGCACTCTTGTTCCAAGTCAGCTGGAAAGAAAACAATGATGCTCCAACACGGGCAGTGAAAGAAAAAGTGTGATGAGGAATGTAATGCATACAGCTTTTAATGATTAAGCTGTGGTAAAACTCCGTAAGGTTGGTAATAGTGTTTTAAATTCAAATGATCGTGAAATCGTGATAGATAACCGCACTTTCATAAATTCACAGACCGTCGATGCTGTCCATATACTGGAGAAGCAAGCTAGCGCGCTAATGGCTAGCAGGCTTAAACGCTAACATGAATACAAGGGACATTAACGTCTTTCCAAAATATAACCGACATACCCCTATCTAAATTTACATTTATCTACCTATCTAACCTTAATGTCTATGCTATTCAAGTGTGGAAGCCAACTCTCTTGGAGGGATCATGTAACAATACAAAATGTCATATCGTGGTTAACTTTGTTGCAGCATTGTTGAATGTCCTCACAGAGTAATTGCTCACACAAAAAGCTGTTAACTACATTTGTTTTCAATCATCAAAAATAAATGGTCAAACTGTTATAAAACCCACTCATTTATTACCTATTCTGTCTTATATGTCTTCTATGTTGCACGATTGCACCAAGAAAAACTCCTAGTTTGTGAACCTGTTCTCAAACAATGGCAATTAAAACTATTCTGATTCTGATAGTGTTTTAGTCTCAGTATTGTATCTGTCTTAATGGCTAAGGTTTTACACTTTTAATATGTTTTTGTTCTGTAACATGTTAAGATGTATTTAAATAAAAAGTGTGTGACGAATAAAATCTATTGTTATTTATTATTACTACTGGGCATTACGGCATTCTACTCTGTTAAGCAGTCCTTAAATTAAGCCTGTTTGTGTATCACAGTGCAGTATTTGTCTTATTTTCTATTAAGAATGTTGTGGCAATATTTCAAAAATCTTCACTACGCCGAGTTCCGTTTCCAGGGAACACTAATAACAACATTTGGCGGCTAATCATGGCGCTACTAAACTCAACTCACTTTTGGAATGACAACTTGCTGATGGACTTTATCTTCAACTCCTGCCTCATCAATACCACATCTCCACTTTCTCAAGCCTTTAATGCGAGCGACGTCGAACGACAACAGCAGGATGTAGTGTGGGAAATTCAGTATACAGTAGCACTTGAGAGAGCTACATAAGACTGCCAAAAACAACGTTCTGGACAAAGTGGAGATGAGCTCTTTTGATGCACTTTATCTTCTACATCAATAACGAAGATGTCATAGCTAACATGAAATGCTGACAACACAGCTAATGGTTGGAGCGGCGACTGCCAACAATTTACACCTGTGCTTTCAATAAACAAAACTCAGTTCCATGCATTTAATTACGGAAGCTGCCAAAACTTTTACTTTTTGAATTGGACCGCACAGAGAGCGGTCCGACCGGTTTCCAAGAAATTCTTCATTAAGTTCCATTAAGCTGGCACACCAGACCGGACCAGCAAAACCTGTAGCCATCTTTACCCTTAGCTACAACACAATGTTCTGTAGAACAGCAAATACATCATTTAAAAATTTATTTTTGAAACATGTTGATAAGTCATTATGAAAAAATAAAATGGGATAAACCCACACATATAGGTTAAACTTACCAGAGCTTGCTGACCCAGAGGAACGGGGTCCCTCAAACATTTCGGTAGCTAAACGGGAAAAAAAATACATGTTAATAGTGCTCTAAGTAGAATTGGCAATCTTTGGGCACCTCACAATTTGATTACCATTAAGGAGCTACGATTAATCAATCTTTCACTTATGAAAATTGATGCAGTTTAACATTTCTTTTTGTTTCACTAAATAAGCGTTCATCACTTGCAATTTTTCAAAAAACAATGCATTTCTAATAAGAAACAGTTAAATTAGAGCCCACATTTATTAAAATAATGAAAATGTGTGCAAAACTGGAACATAAGTGCCCTATAATAAAGGAGTTTGAGGGATTCCTCTGTGAGGCGGCTCGCTGCAGTCAGGCAAATTTAAGAACTGTTTGTATGACTTTATTTACAATAAATAAATTGATTATTGACGTTTACCAATCGATTTTATAATCGTCCATGTCCGAATTGCGATGCACCGAATAAATCGATTATTTCGCCCACCTCTAGCTAAGTGGTGCCCAACATTTTTTGCACCACGGACTGGTTTGACGAAGGCATTATTTTCAGGGACCGGCTGTCCACTTGTGCCAGATAAATACAGCAAAAATAAGTGCATGTTGTAGTGGAATTTTTGACCTTTATACCATATTTTGTGTCTGTTTTAGTCCAACAACAAAGTCTGTCTAAAAGCCTCTGAATCACTGGAAGAGCATATGTAGGTGAAAGTTGAACTTGTGGCCGGGCTAACAATTCTACAAAATGTTTTGATTGTAAATTATGACTAAGGGATTCAAGGATGTTTCAGAGCAAACAAGTCCAAAACAACGGGACCTTGACACATGAGGGAAACATATAAAAGGCTAGTAGACCAATATTATAATATGATTTTGCTTGATTTCGATCATCCACATCTCTCCGGAGGACGTTGTCTGTTTGCATGGGCAATCCAATCCAATTTTGTACTTTTGATTATGGGTAAATAAAACTTTGGTACTAAAACCACTTTGTTTGCTGTGTAAGCTTCGGTCCATCCACCACATTAGATTGGCGTTGTCGGCAGGATGGTCTAGAACGCTGCAGGTCGACATCCGCTCCCGGTCCCTCTCTCAGGCAGACAGAGGTTTGCACGCGCGCATCTAAAGGTAAGCAATTTTGATTAAAGTGTAAAAGCTGTCTGTCTGGAGATGATCGGGATTGGTAAGACTAATTGCTGAAACTGTTTTTTTGATAAAAAAGCTAGGTCTAGCAGGTCAGGTTCTCCAAAAACAACCTGGAAAGGGGTATATTATGGTTAGATTGGGTTGTTTTGTATGTGATTATATTGTCTGTGTGTTTGTCTGAAAACTTGTGATTTCTGGTTTTAACAATAAGGGGAATTGTTAATAGAATTGTGGTGGTTCAGGAGTGTGTTGCACAAACGATTCGAGACAAATACATTTTTTAACCTCTTCCCCCGTCTGGCAAACGGTAAAGGGGGTCTTCTTCTGCAAGTACGCCAGTTTAGCGCAGTTGGGTAGAGCTAAAAGTAAAGGCATTGTTAACTAAATGGCGGTACATTTGACTATAAAAAAAATTGTTACATTTGTGAAGGTGCGACACATCTGTCTTTGTGGAGCTGCAGCGGTAAAAAAGCCTCATTTTTAGTGACCTTTTCAGTGACTCCGATAGACGGGAGACTGAGATGATGTTTGTCACAACAATCTGATTAGTGAGCTGCAGTTAGACAGATGGAGATTGGGCTCCATAGGGTAGAGCTTTGGTGAAACTTGGTGAAACTGTTTGGTACTGACCATACACGTGACTGTAGAGTCGGCGGGTGATGACCAGTAACTCTATGGAGCTTTAGGCTGTGTGCCGTTGTGGTCAGGGAGGGTGGTCAGGGAGGTAACGCAGGGTCTGCTCTGCTGAACAGGTTAATCGCCGTTTTATGAGTAGGAAGGGACCTGTGTTGTTGGTGTTCTGAGACGGCCGTTCCACAAAAAGCACGTGTGCATAATTGTTTATATTAAAGTTAAAGTACCAATGATTGTCACACACATACTAGATGTGCCATCCATCCATCCATTTTCTACCGCTTATTCCCTTTCGGGGTCGCGGGGGGCGCTGGCGCCTATCTCAGCTACAATCAGGCAGAAGGCAGGGTACACCCTGGACAAGTCGCCACCTCATCGCAGACATACTAGATGTGGCGAAATTATTCTCTGCATTTGACCCATCACCCTTGATCAGCCCCTGGGACGTGAGGGGACCAGTGGGCAGCAGCGGTGCCGCGCCCGGGAATAATTTTTTGGTGATTTAACCCCCAATTCTAACCCCTTAATGCTGAGTGCCAAGCAGTGGTTTGAACTCACGACCTACCGATCTCAGGGCGGACACTCTAACCACTAGGCCACTGAGTAGGTCCGGACATGGGGTGGGTTGCATTTTGTTAATTTGTGTGTATATTGGTGAATGTTGAGAAGTGTGTTGGATGTAGAGTGATTCAGTTTTTGTTGGTACATTTATATATATATGCGTAGTTTAAAGGGGAACATTATCACCAGACCTATGTAAGCGTCAATATATACCTTGATGGTGCAGAAAAAAGACCATATATTTTTTGAACCGATTTCCAAACTCTAAATGGGTGAATTTTGGCGAATTAAACGCCTTTCTGTCTATGGCTCTTTTGGCGATGATGTCAGAACGTGACGTCACCGAGGTAATACAGCCGCCATTTACATTTTCAACACATTACAAACACCAGGTCTCAGCCCTGTAAGTTTCCGTTTTTTAGACTATTTTTTTGTAACCTTGGAGACATCATGCCTCGTCGGTGTGTTGTCGGATGGTGTAACAACACTAACAGGGAGGGATTCAAGTTGCACCACTGGCCCGAAGATGCGAAAGTGGCAAGTAATCTGCCACCAGACCCCCATTGAATGTGCTGGAGTGTCTCCACATTTTACCGGCGATGACAGACATGACACAGAGATGTATGGATAACCTGCAGATGCATTTGCAACGATAAAGTGGACGAAATCACAAAGGTGAGTTTTGTTGATGTTGTTGACTTATGTGCTAATCAGACATATTTGGTTGCGGCGTGACTGCCATCTAATCGATGCTAACATGCTACGCTAATCGATGCTAACATGCTATTTACCGGTGGTGCTAAAGCAGACATGGCACAGAGATGTATGGATAACCAGCAGATACATTTGCAACTATATTACGTTTCCTTCCACCCACATTTAATGCGAAAAAAACATTTACCAATCGAAGGATTTAAGTTGCCCCAGTGTCACAAGATGCGAAAGTCCTGACCGTTTGCTTTGCACATTTTACCGGCGATGCTAATGCAGCTATTCGGCCATGCTATGGCTATGAATAGCGTCAATAGCTATTCGCTCAATAGCTTCAGTTTCTTCTTCAATACTTTCATATTCCAACCATTCGTTTCAAAACATGCTTAATCTGTTGAATCGATTAAGCCACTGAAATCAGAGTCTGAATCCGAGCTAATGTCGCTATATCTTGGAGTGCTATTCGCCATTGTTTGTTTACATTGGCAGCACTGTGTGACGTCACAGGAAAATGAACAGTGGCTTCGAGAGAGCGAAAATAAGGCACTTTAAAGCTTTTTTTAGGGATATTCCGGGACCGGTAAAATTTTGAAAAAAAATTAAAAAAATACAACAAGCCGCTGGGAACTGATTTTTTTTGTTTTTAACCCTTTTGAAATTGTGATAATGTTCCCCTTTAATAACAATTGTGTATGCACCTACTGGTCTGATCTGTTTTATTTCCCTCTCTTGGCCCTTCTGTTTTATTTCCCTCGAATGAAAGGTGTGTGTGTAACACCCCCCCCCCCCTCTTTGGCGTTGCGAGCAGATCACGCTTTTCTCACATCCCTGCTAATCTGTAAAAGTTGGGAAATTGTCCAAAATGTGTGTGTTTATGAGAAGATAGACAAAGTTTATGTTCAGAAAGCATATGAGTTAATGATCCATCCATCCATTTATCATTTTCCGCTTATCGGAGGTTGGGTCGCGGGGGCAGCAGCCTAAACAGAGAAGCCCAGACTTCCCTCTTCCGAGCCATTTCGTCCAGCAAAGAGTGAACGATAAATGTGGTTTATTATTATTAAGGTCTGATATAGCACAGCTGTGCTTCTGTGTGAGAAAAGTAGTTGACTGTTGAGGTTGTTTTTAACTGTGTTGGCGATTCCTCCCGGTTAACTGTGTGGGTGTGATTGGGACTATGCGATATTGTAGTTTTGTAAGAAGGGTCTGAGATTCGGACTACAGAAAAAGGCTCTCTCTCTTTGTTAAAATGTTTTGTTGTGCGCGTGTGACGCAGTAATAAAAAGAGGTGTTGTGAGAGATAAGACATAGCTGTTTAACCATTACCCTCCATTCCTTCCGGAATATACTTTTGTTGTACACAAGTTTAAAGTATGAAATAACACATGGTGTGAATGAAATACGAGAGGAGCCTCTTAGGAGACATTTGAGATAAGAGATGTGTCTTGGAAAAAAAGGCGTGTGACGAGGCTGTGTGACGTGCTGCACGTTAGACGTGGGCTGGGTGAGGTGTGTCACTGTTAGCATAGAATAGCATAGTTTATCATAAATTAGGTTAGCATAGGATTAGTTTAGCATTGAGGTAGGTTAGCAAAAATTAGCTTACTGAGGCCTAGTAAGGCCAGGTTAGCATTTAGCTTGGCATTACTAAGTGTGTTTGAACAGCTGTTCCCAGTCTGTAGAGTGTACTGGTAGTTTGTGCTTGTGTGTATATTGGTGAATATACATAAATAAATGTCGGTAGTTTTGAATAAATATTTATATAGCAAGGACATTAAATAAAGTTAAAACTTGAATTTAAATTTGATAAAGGTAAGTTGATTATTTAAATATATTGACATTTTAATTATTTTAAGAATAATTACAATAAAAGAAAATTCAAATGTATATTTTAAAATATTTTTAACCTTTATCTGTGTAATAGGGTTTAATCAAAATATAGTCGACGTTTATAGTCACACCTGTGTGAATCATGAAGTCTGAGTCACAGGGTTGGTCATGAACATAATTACAACATAATACATCAGATAATTTCATATCATTTCACATTACATTATGTCTAAAAAGGAGTAAGAAGAAGCAAAGCTTATTTAATCCTACACCTTTCCCAGGTCAGAGCGTTTACAAATATATACATTCATTCACTGACCTTTTTTATTGTATTATAGTAGAATCACATCCGTGAATGAGTAATACAGAAGTTTTGTAATATATAATTAATTAATTCAGTCATTATTAACATACTGAGATGAAGAATATCTTATTTTCAATAGGGTTCAAAGTATTTCTAATAATCTTTCTTCTTTGTACTTTGTAAGCACTATTAATTTGAACGGCCTCTTAAAGTGTATTATATTAGTACAACGTTTAACTTTACTTAATTCATTCCATAATTTAATTCCACATACTGACATGCTAAAGCTTTTGGGTGTTGTGCGTGCATACAAATGTTTTGGATTAGATTTTCCTTTGGGGTTGTGTTTCTCCTCTTTAGTTGAGAGGAGTTGTTGTGCATTCTTTGGGAGCAGGTTGTGGTTTGCTTTGTGCATCGTTTTAACTGTTTGCAGTTTTGCCACGTCACTGAACTTTAATATTTTTGGCTCAACAGATAAAGGGTTTGTATGTTCTCTATATCAAACATTGTGTATTATCCTGATTGATCTTTTTTGTAACATGGTTTGCGAATGTAGCGCACATTTGTAGTTGTTTCTCCATGTTTCTGTACAATGGCTCGGATGTGGTGGCGCTAGCGACCAGTGGAGAATGTGAAGTGGTTTTTGGCCCAGGACGTATTCTGCTTTATTCATTGTTGAAGTATTTTTTGTCCACCTTATGTTGTATGTTTTGTATATGAGATTTCCAGTTCATTTTGTCATCTATTAATACTCTTAAAAGTGTGGTTTCTTTTACCCTTCCAATATCTACTCCGTCTATTTGTGTTCGTGCCTGGTGCTCTTTTCTACTGTTACCAAATAGCATTATTTTAGTTTACTGAGATTCAAAGATAGTCTGTTGGTTTGTTAATTTTTTCCGTTATTGTTTGTATTATCTTCTGTGTGTTCTCTCCAGAACAGAGAGAGGTTGTGTCATCTGCAAATAGAACTGACTTCGGGTCCTTTGTAATTTTACAAATGTCGTTTGTATAAAGATTAAGCAGTCTTGGTCCCAGTATTGACCCCTGGGGTACACCACAAGATATATCTAGCCGTGTTGACATGTTTTTACCCATCTTCACATATTACTTCCTGTTGGTAAATAGCGTCTTACCCAGTTCAGGACCAAACCTCTGATGCCATATCGTTCTAGTTTTTGTATCAAAATATCATGATTAATTGTGTCAAATGCTTTTATTGAATCCATGAACAATGTAGCCGCACATTCTTTACCGTCTATTGCAGTGTTTCTCAACCTTTTTTCAGTGATGTACCCCCTGTGAATATTTTTTTAATTCAAGTACCCCCTAATCAGAGCAAAGCATTTTTGGTAACCAAAAAAGAGATAAAGAAGTAAAATACTGCACTATGTCATCAGTTTCTGACTTAATAAATTGTATAACAGTGCAAAATATTGCTCGTTTGTAGTGGTCTTTCTTGAAATATTTGGAAAAAAACCTAAAAATAACTAAAAACTTGTTGAAAAATAAACAAGTGATTCAATTATAAATACATATTTCTACCCATAGAAGTACTCATCAACTTAAAGTGCCCTCTTTGGGGATTGTAATAGATATCCATCTGGATTCATTAACTTAATTCTGTACATTTCTTCACAAAAAGGGAAATCTTTAACATCAATATTTATGGAACATGTCCACAAAAAATCTAGCTGTCAACACTGAAGATTGTATTGTTGCATTTCTTTTCACAGTTTATGAACTTACATTCACATTTTGTTGAAGTATTATTCAATAACTATATTTATAAAGGATTTATGAATTGTTGCTATTTTTAGAATATTAAAAAAAAAAAATCTCACGTACCCCTTGGCATGCCTTCAAGTACCCCCATATGAGAACCACTGGTCTATTGCATTGGTAATTTCCTCCATTATTTTGATTAACGCTATTGATGTTGAGATATTTGCTCTGAATCCAAATTGGTTCTCCACGAGCGTCCCCCTTTTCTTGATAAATTTATCTAATCGGCTATTGAATAGTTTTTCCATGGTTTTGGAGAATTGTGGAAGTAATGAAATTGACCCACATCTGCATTTGGAATTCTTTGCTCCAGATTTTTTCAGATATTAACAAAGTAATCATTAAAATGTTCAACTATTTGGTCCATATTGTCATTTTGTGCATGTCCATCTAGAAAGTACTGGGGGTAATCTTTCTGAGCACCATTTTTAATGATGCTGTTTAGGATGCTCCATGTTGCTTTCATGTTGTTGCTGTTCTTGTTTAATAATTGACTGTAGTATTCCCTTTTAGATGTTCGTAGTGTACCAATTAGCTTGTTTTTTAATATTTCTTATGCTTATTTTCTGGCTCTATAGATCTCTGTGTTTGGATTGTTGTTGACCCTGTTGTATTTTATAAGACTGATTTATTTTGGATTGATGTGTTTTTAAAGAGATAAATAGAAAAATGGATGTATTACATGCAAGTTTTTATTGTGAGAGAGAGAGTGCAGGAGCGGTTTGAAGGGAAGGTGAAGAGAATGGATTGGAAAAAGGATGGTTATAACCTTACGTGAATGGTTTCTACTAGAGGAAAATAGAAATAGAAACATTGTGTGAAGTGTAAGGAAAGGATGGATACAGGATGTGGTTTGGAAAGGAAAAAGCAAGTTGAAGAAAACATAAGAAAGTGACAAGTGAAGGTATTGGTAAATGGTATTCATGTGTCAGCGTATACAGTTGATGGTGGTTCGCTGCAAGTTTGTTTGTTCGTTTGGTTGGTTGTTAACTCCTAAAACTGAAATACATTTGTACTTTATAGTTGATCTTACTTTACCTATTTCGAAATCAATATCCCCCGTAAAATATAGTTTTCTCCTCTTAATGTAAATAAGCTAAGAATACAAGCTGGAAGGGCTGTTGTTCTTTACTCGAGACATAATATCTGACCATTTTAGCATATTAGAACTTATAAATAATGGATTAGTATGTTCATAGTAAAACGCTTTGTGTATTATTCTAATGATTTGTTTTTAAGTTTAAGTATTGGGTCTATATTTGTTCATAAAACATTTTCCCAAAAACAATATGTTAAATATGGAAAAATAAAAGAATAATATAACATATGCAGACATTTCTTATTCAGCATGTGTCTTACCTTATACAGAATAGCAATGGATTTGGATATTTTTCCTTTATATATTCAATATGCGGTTTCAAGTCTTCTCCTGAATAATATACATTTGTATCATCTGCAAATGTAATACATTTTAATTTATTAGATACTGAACAAATATCATTTAAATTAGGTATAAATAACTTAGGTCCAAATAACAATGCTTGTGGAACCTCACAAGTTACTGTTCTTGGCTGCGGTTTAGTCTTAATAATTTCCAGACATTAAGAACTATTACTTAAATAACTATTAACCACTGTTGTGAACCACCTCTTATGCCATAGTTTTACAATTGTTGAGGTATTGAGATAGGATTGTGAGGAAAATGTCTGCTGTGGTGGAGGTGAGTTTGAAAATGAATATAATAAAAGTAAGTTTTAAGTCGTTTAACTTTAAGGTGTAGTCCAACAATTTTAGGTTGGAGTATTTTATTTTTATTTAGACATTGCATTACACCATACATCTGGGTGGTGAGCTAAGATAGGATGAATAAGGAGGCACACCAAATCTCAACAGCTTTCAGTTAGCTATAGACTTTTGATAGTATGATGCGAATAATTATAACCTTTACAATTGTTTGCTTTGAATAGTGTTGAATGATAATTACAAATAAAAGCCTAGATTTATATGTAAAGTGTTTTAAAGGAGAAAAGTGTTGTTTGGCTTATCACTTAGCACACGACCTGTGTGTGTGTGTGTGTGTGGCCTGCGCTATCAAAATAATGAAGGAATGGAATCTGGAGGGATGAGAATAAATGTATGCTTTTGTTTTGTAGAATATCACGCACGACAGTTAAGTCAGAGTGCACAACCAACTAACTGATAGGCACAAATGATAGTCTCATTAACTTATAATCTTTAGTTGATTTAACATTTAATGGGACAATTAATGCTGTGATTTTAAATGTGATATGCAGAATTGCACTAAGCAAAAGGACAACGACAATGCTGGATAGAGTAACAAGGAAACAACTCCTTAATTTACAAATTCTGAAACAAAAATGTCAAAAGAACTGAGAGGTCAAAAATCAACTAAAGTATATTCAGCAGTGGGTGACCTTCCTTTTGAGCTCCAGCAGGTGGAGAAGAGAATCCTCAACAGATGTGGGACCAGACAGGTGGACTCGGGTGGTGGACAGCACGGTGCTTCAAGGTCAGTCCGGGGTGGAAACTGTTTCGCCTGTGACCAACCTGGTCACTGGGTTCAGGACTGTCTCAACATTTCCGAGCGGGAGAGGTCCCGTCATGCCGCCGGACAAACACGAAGGCGTGGCAAAGGACGCCCAGCAGGGGATACAAACAGGGCCCATGCTGAACATAAGTGTCAACGGACAATGTTATCAGTTTGTGATTGACACTGGTGCCACCAACTCATCTCTGGATGCAGAGGTACCAAAGAAACTGTGTGCTTCCCTTTTGAAGGTCAAAGGCTTCGCTGAGGTCATAAGAATGTTTACCTGTTACCGGGCCACTTCTGGTTCAAATTGCTTGACACACACTGAAGCACCCCTTCGTGGTCGACCTGCACACACCGTGCCTGCTTGGTAATGACCTGCTTTACAAACTGTACCCTGACATTCAATATCGCACAGAAGGGACCTTCCTGGTGTTACCTGACGGTACAACCACCAAGCTGCGACACCACTACCAAGGCTTCTCCATGAGCATGAGCTCATACCACCGAAATGGCTGACACCCGCTGAGTGCCCCAACTCCTGCTGCAACTGTTCTATCAGTGAAAACCCTGGCTGGCTGAGCTGTCTCCGTGTGTACGACCACCCGACCTGCCATATGTTATGATCACCAGTTAGTCGACTCATACCGGGAGGCCTTTGACTCCTTTTTACATATATATATGTTGGAACTCAAGGTGTGGCTGCTCAAGTTGACATATCTTTGCAATAACTAACATGGTATAAGATGGACACAAAAGCTGTCCCACATTGTTCCCTTGCTCTCTGTCCCGCCTACGAAACCAAAGACTTAGGTCCAATGATAAAACAAGGCGTAGCTGCCGCTGATTGAACCGATACCCAAATACCACATTTTCAATTGTTTCGGATGTCCGTTAAAAACATAGCTTTGGGCTGCAATTTGGACACTCCTGCTGTAGGCTACGAAGAGCTAGTAGCTACACAACCGCTGAGCTAAAATAACACATTCAAGCATATGAAATAATTATAGTTGCTTATTACATACACAAAGTCGGTTAGAGGCTGAAGTCTGATAGAAAGTATTCAGTAACAAACAAATCCAGTAGTTACTGTCAGACTCTAATCTGGGGTACCTTTGTCTATCGGAGACATGGGTAAAACCTACAACACCTTTTGTTCTAATTAATGTTCCGGGGTACAAGATTACAGAAAAAATAAATCAAGTGACAAAGGGGGGAGGAGCAAATTAGTGAACAAAGTGAACAAATTACCCTCCCAGTAGATCGTCTTGAGTATGTTGGAATTAAAATCACATTTTCCTCAGAAATGTACTTCAAGGAAATTGTAGTATACTGACCACCCACAGTTAAAGACATTTTTCTCAATTCATTTTTAGACATCCTCAAACAGCACAGTATGAAATAATTGAACATTATGGGGGACATTAATCTGGACTGGTTAAATAAGTCGCGTAGAAAAAAACTTAAGGATATAATAAACGGCTTCTACATGACACAAATGATAAGCAGCCCTACTAGAATTACATTGGATACAAAAATCAAAGAGATCATCTTTAAATACACTAAAACAAAACCCAGAAAGATAAGTACTCAAATAAAAATACCTCAGATTAATGAAACAATTTTGATTCTAATGAAAAATTGGGACTCAGCTCTCAAAAGAGCAATTAAAACAAGTCTAAACACGGATCGTATGATTTAAAAAAAAAAAAAAAAGTTTTGAGGGACAAAGTTACAATGCTTATGCGGAAGTCTAGGGCTGACTTCCACTTAGAATTATTATCAATGGCGGTAATATCACAGACAGTCTGGGCATAAGTGATCATTTTAATAAACATTTCATCCAGTTTGTACAAACCCTAAATAAAAAATCCCTCAAAATCAGTGCAAAGAATTGCCATTTATTCAGGATGGACTAAGTTTAGAATTAACAAATGAAACAAAGGTAAACAAAATCCTTCCTGCATTATCAAACTCACGATATCGAGATATGTACAGTCTGGACACTTTCTTCCTAAAAACTTATAAAGATAGTCCTACTGCTCCTATAACAACATTGATAATTAAATCAATAACAGAAAACACTTTCCATACCACGTTGAAAGCTGTTACTATCATCCCAATCCATAAAGCGGGAAATAAACAAGACATCAACAAGTACAGACTAATTAGCCTTTTCCCTGTTATATCAAAAGGAATGGAATAATTTAAGTTAAAAAGTGGCTTTGGAGCAATCAAAACTGCTCACACGGTCACTAAGGTGGACATTATGTTTGACATATCAACTTAATGTGTATTATATTATCCATGAGAGCATTTTTGTTGTAAATTGTGAGGTGTGTCTTGTTAAAATTATGGTAGTTTTTACAAATGATGACAGATGTGAACAAGAGCATGTATTGTCTTTGTGTGATGATGTAAATAAGGTGTGGTTGGATTGGATATTAAGTATGTGTCAATGAAAGGGCATTTTATGACTTTCTTAATTTGATTACATGTTATATTGTGATTATTTATGGATTAATTATTAATTATTATTAATATATATACATTATTAATTATGATTAATTAGTGTCATAATTTTATTGCATGATTTTTGTATTCCTTTAATTTAAGTAGCCAGTGATGGCAGATGGAAAGTAGCTATTTAGATATAATCTGGTACAGAACATATCTGTTTTCGAACAATGTTTTTGTGCATTGTCCTATCCTATAAAGACTAAACTAAATAAACTACTTAGTGAATTATTGAGGCCAGAATAATTCCCTATGTGTTGTTAAAGGCCTACTGAAACCCACTACTACCCACCACGCAGTCTAATAGTTTATACATCAATGATGAAATATTAACATTGCAACACATGCCAATACGGCTTTTGTTGTTTACTAAATTACAATTTTAAATTTTCCGGGAGTTTTGTCTTAGAAACGTTGTGTAATGATGACGTGTACGCAGGACGTCACGCGTTTTTAGGAAGTATGAGCGCTACGCACACATACAGATAAAAGTCGTCTGCTTTAACGGCATGATTACACATTATTTCGAAGATCTGTGTTGCTGAGTCTTTTGCAATTTGTTCAATTAATATTGGAGGAGTCACAGTAGAAAGATGGACTTGGGAAGCTTTAGCCTTTAGCCACACAAACACACGGTGATGCCTTGTTTAAAATTCCCGGAGCTGAAACTTTATCAAAGCGTGGTCAAGCAGACATGGATCCCGACTACATGTCAACCAGCAGGTTTCGGTGAGAAAATTGTGGTTAAAAAGTCGCCACTTATCGGATATCAGCTGAGCTTGTGTCGTCCGTACAGCTGCCATCGACACCCGTGAGACACTGCGCGTCAAGACACCCGTGGAACGTACACCTCCGATTATCAGGTAATGTCAAACTCACTAAAACACTAGCAACACAATAGAAAGATAAGGGATTTCCCAGAATTATCCTACTAAATGTGTTTAAAAAACATCGGAATACATCCCAATGCTATCGCATTTTTTTTTCCTTTTTTTTTTCTAGTCTGTCGCTCTTAATATCCTCAAACACGAATCTTTCATCCTCGCTCAAATTAATGGGGAAATTGTCGTTTTCTCGGTCCGAATAACTGTTTTTGTTGGAGGCTCCCATTAAAATCAATGTGAATATGTGAGGAGCCCCACACTTGCGACGTCATCGTCTGCGACTTCCGGTAAAGGCTAGGCTTTTTCAGGAAGTACCAAAAGTGGCGAACTTTATCGTCGATTTTCTCTACTAAATCCTTTCAGCAAAAATATGGCAATATCGCGAAATGATCAAGTATGACACATAGAATGGACCTGCTATTCCCGTTTAAATAAGAAAATCTAATTTCAGTAGGCCTTTAAATATCAAATTACTATTGCAAAAGCAAACATTGACCTCAAACATGACCTGTCCTCCGCCTCTGCTTTTGCTGCGCTTGACTATCAGCTGCCTTTTCTTTTTCTTGGATGTTTCTGAAAGTGCTACTACTACTACGTCTACTACTACTACCACTACTAGTACTACCACTACTACTACTATTGCTGCTACAACTAACACTGTCCCTTTTGCAGGGACAGAGGGGGGAGGAGGTAAGTTTGGACTGTGTCAAGTTTGAGCAAGTCGAGGTTTTTATTCAATTAATTACAGTGGTTGGCGGAAACAACCCAAACCTCAGAGGATGCCCATTCAGTAATTAAATGTTTTGTAAATGATCTAATACCCCGACATGGTTTCCCCAAAAAGATTAGGTTAAACAACGGCAACCATTTAAAAATAAAATCTCATTAAGCCCTGGTCGAAAAGGCTCTCGGACTAGAAAAAAGGTTCATCCTCAGTCCCAAGGTAATGTTGAAAAGGATGAACCACAACATCAAAACAAATTGGCTAAAATCTGTGCACAGACCAAATTGAATTTGATTGACAAGTTGCCATTAGCGTTAATGATCATTCGAATGTCCCTGAATACAACTGTGTGTGCTTTTGAATTTTTCACCCTGTAAGATACATACAGATTGGCCCTTCCAGGACCAGCAGCACCCTCGGAAGGAGGAATCAGCATGAGACCAAAAAGGTAATTATAAAATAAAAAGATGCAGAATTTATGTGTCAGTTCCTCTGTGCAGATTTGAGGATGACAGCCCGCCACTCCAGATTCCCTTCCTCCCACCGAGAGGGTCAGGGTCAAAGTCGGATCCAAGACCTTTTCCCGAGGACCTGACTGGGAGGAACCTAAGAGAAGAGAAAACACCTTGCCAGCGATGACGAGAACGACTAAGGTTGCCAGCCACAATGTGTCCATCAAACCTCCAGCAGCTGTGGAAGGAGTTGTTGGGAGTACCAAACGGCGAGGAGGCCTTGAAGCAAGCCGAGGACCTGGATTTGAGTACCAACAACTCCAACTCCCCCTCAGCCTTCCCCATCGTGGCCAGAGCGCACATGCCAATGCACAGTCTGCCCAATGGACAGAGCCACACGCCCCAAAGAGAGACAGAGCCAGACTGTTTGAGTGGATCTCCTTCTCCACTGGGGCAGCCAAAAGCCCAACGAGGTGTCGGCAGACCACCAGACTGAGGCACCACCGAGGAATCTACACGAGCACTAATCGAGCATGGACTCATACGAAATTCAGTTTTCGTTCAAAATCAATTGGTAATCAATCATATTGGTAACTACATCCATTGCAAATGCTGGAGAAAGAATTCTGCAAGAGCTTACAGTCATAAGTTTATATTCATTTTTAAACAGATTTTGTTTGATTGATCATTAATGTGAAATACATCTGAATGAGCATATATATATATATATATATATATATATATATATATATATATATATATATATATATATATATATATATATATATTCATCTAATTCTGTTCACTTATGTTCATGATCAAAGTATTCTGTTATTCCATTTTACTAAATCAAAGGGGAGGCCTCTAATTGTGTTCTGTGAGATGGTTTTACTGCAGGCTGATAACAGTGATCGCTCAGTGAGGGTCATTGAGGAATTTTCGCCCCGTATCTCTATCTGTGGTAGAGGTTTTAAGTAAGTGGCCTAGGTCAGAAATCGGTATGGTCCAGGGTTGTAGAACCCTGGAAAGGGGGTATGTAGTGGAATTTCTGACATTTATACCATATTTTGTGTCTGTTTTAGTCCAAAAAGAAAGTCTGTCTAAAAGCCTCTGAATCACTGGAAGTGCATATGTCGGTGAAAGTTGAACTTGTGGTCGGGCTAACCATTCTACAAAATGTTTTGATTGTATATTATCACTAAGGGATTCAAGGATGTTTCAGAGCAAACAAGTCCAAAACAAATGGATCTTGACACATGAGGGAAACATAAAAAGGCCATTAGACCAATATTATGATATGATTTTGCTTGATTTTGATCATCCACGTCTCTCCGGAGGACGTTATCTGTTTGCATGGTCAATCCAATCCAATTTTGTACTTTTGATTATGAATATATAAAACGTTTGTACTAAAACCACTTTGTTTGCTGTTTAAGCTTTGGTCAATCCACTACAATGCAAAATACAACTCCCTAGAATGCTGAATTAGTGGCAGCCCTGGGCTTGTTTCTTTGCAATGAGATGCAGATGGAAATCAGCCGTTGGCTACAATCTGTCACATTTATGTTTTATATGTCCATTAATGTGCATTGTATCATGTTACAAAGTTATAGCAAATATAAGAAAGGGCAACTTCCTATGAGCAGTTGCATTGTCCATCTATAAACAAGCTTATTGGTGTGTTTAGATGGACAGACCAAAGTCAATTCGGAGAAAATGCAGTCGTTTATAAATTACTTAATGTTTCTCTGCGGCCCGTTAGCAAATGCGTCACGGACCGGTCGTTGTACAGTATACCGGTACGAATTAATAAAAAAAAAAGATACTATCCTGCCTTCGATAAACAACAGTACATTTCATTCATGGACATGATGGCGAGCTGAGGTGACATTGCTGGTAATCTGAGCCAAGGAGCATGTTAGTCAACACACACACACACACACACACACACACTCACACACACACACACACACACACACACACACACACACACACACACACACACACACACACACACACAAAGCGGAGATAGAAATGGCTTAAAAACTAACAATACAGGTGAAGCTATAAACACTGGAGCGCCGCTATGAAAGCGGTGCTTTAAAACATAACTAACCGGTGGCTAACGTCCCTCTGCAGTGTTTTAGCTACTTCTAAATCACTAGTCCTTACCCCCGTAGCAACAAATTAACTACGGCTCTTACAAGCATCGTCACTGCAGGACGAGGAACAGCTTAAAATAGTAAAAGCTAACCGATGGGTGGATCTATAAAAATATACACTTTAACGATAACAAGTACAAGAGCTGTAAATAGTCGATACTACAATGTTCTCATAAATATTTTTTATCATCACAAAAAAATAAATCCCTGGACAGAGGAGAATTTAATGACCAATGTATGATCCTGTAAGTTCTTGGTATTGAATCAATACCCAAACTTGTTGTATCATCCAAAACTTATGGAAAGTATCAAACAAGAGAAGAATAAGTGATTATTACATTTGAACAGAAGTGTAGTTAGGACATGTTAAAACACAAAATAAGCAGATAAACAGTGAATGAACAAGTAGAAGTAGATAATAATACTTTTTTGATTGATTGATTGATTGATACTTTTATTAGTAGATTGCACAGTACAGTACATATTCCGTACAATTGACCACTAAATGGTAACACCCGAATAAGTTTTTCAACTTGTTTAAGTCGGGGTCCACGTTAATCAATTCATGGTTTCTAACACAATATATTATTGCATACATTAGGAACTGTTGTAACCCGTTGGTTTACTGACTGTAATTGTGGCGAAAATATTAATAATGATTATTTTGATTGATATTGAAATCACAATTAACAAGATTAGTCTTTCATTTAAAAACATGATTATTTATTGCACCGCCAAAGCTCAACTTTAAATAAAACTTATTTTTGAAAACTACGTATTTAAATTAGCAACAAATAAACAAGTAAAATCATAGTAATAGTACCAGCAATAAATTAAAATAACAATAGCAATATGACAAACTCAATTCAGTTTTCTCACTTTTTTTAATTCCATGTTTACCTTTTACACCCATTTTAACACCATAATGAGTGTTTTTTTGTGTCAAATACAATTAAACAAGATGTTTGTTGATTGAATGCCAAAATCCTCACATTTATTGGTGTAATACATCTTTGGAAAATTTTGACCAGTATTTTAAGGTCAAAGCATACAAATTGTATAAATGTATCAATAAGTGTTTTAATTGCATTATGCTTGTGTAAAGTACTTTTTTGAAACCTTGATTTTGTTAGCGTAGTCATACTAGACGTGCCACACCACGCTATTATTGTGAAGGGGTTAAAAGCCTACTGAAACCCACTACTACCGACCACGCAGTCTGATAGTTTATATATCAATGATGAAATCTTAACATTGCAACACATGTCAAATCCGGGTTAGTTTACTAAATTGTAATTATATATTTCAGGCCGAAATATCCGTCTGAAACGTCTCGGTATGATGACGCGTGCGCGTGACGTCATGGATTGTCGAGGACATTTTGTTCCAGCATCGTTCCCAGCTATTAGCTCGTCTGTTTTCATCGCGAAATTACACAGTATTCTGGACATCTGTGTTGCTGAATCTATTGAAATTTGTTCAATGGACAATGGAGACGTCAAAGAAGAAAGCTGTAGGTGGGAAGCGGTGTATTGCGGCCCGGCTTAGCAACACAAACACAGCTGGTGTTTCATTGTTTACATTCCCGGAAAATGACAGTCAAGCTTTACTATGGAACAGAGCGGTCAAGCGAACACGGTTGGATTGAACCACACACACAAAGTACAGTGTATTATGCAGCGATCATTTCGAAAGATCATATTTCGAAGAGGGTCCCTTGCGAAGGGCAGCAATGGGCATCGCCACCACCCGTCGACTGGTGCTGAAGAAAGGTGCGGGGCCGACCTTCAGGTTGTACAGGTACGACCATATAATATCACTAAAACACTAGTAACACACTAAGCAGATAAGGGATTTTCCAGAAATATCCTAGTAAATGTGTCTAATAACATCTGAATCACTCCCAGTGCCCTCGTCTTTTTTTTTTCTAGTCCTTCACTCTCCCTTTCCTCATCCTCGCTCAAATTAGTGGGGAAATCTTCGCATCCTCGGTCCGAATCGCTCTCGCTGCTGGTGCCATGATTGTAAACATTGTTCAGATGTGAGGAGCTCCACAACCCGTGAAGTCATATAGAAAATGACTATATCGTGATATTCGAGTATACGTTCTCACGCAGTTGTTTTTAGCTGCTGGCTTAACACTACAGGCTTTTTTCACTCTTTGTTGTCTCCTTCTCACAGACAGCAAGCGCACCTTCTTACATACATCACATACGTATACGCCCTCACGGAGCAGAGAGGTAGCAACATGTGTAACGTTAGCTGTGGAGCGAGTGGTCATAAGACAGAAAGAAGGTGCAAATCTGGTAGCAAATGGAGGAATAATTAATTCTCAAGAAAAACAGCAGGGGTTCCATCGTCTGGCGGTGGTTTGGCTTCAAGTGGGAATATGTCGAACAGACAACCGTAATTTGTCGAGTGTGGGGCAAAAGCGTTACTACAAAAAGTAGCATTACTGCTAATATGTAGCATCATTTGAAAAGTCACCCACTAGAGAATGAAGAGTGCTTAGTCCGCATATCAAATTCTCAGTTCGGTGCTACAAGCCCACACCATCAAAATGCAGAGGCAAACATTTCCAGATCAACACCGTATGAAAAAACTAGTCAACAACAAAAGGAGATACTGTTTGCAGTAACCTACCACATAGCGAAGGACGGACACTATTTGATTTCCTATTATGCAGCTCATTTTTATTTGACACTCATTGAAATATCTTGTGTGACATCATGCACAAAAGTGCAGTTTATTTGTTTTAAACTACTTTAGCGGCGTTCTGTACAAAAAGTGCACTTTAATTTAGTGATATTTTGATACGTCATCTTTGTGACATCATGCTCAAAAGTGCACTAATAACTTGTTTCAAAATGTCTGTGACAATCTTGCACTTTCTGTTTTGAAATGACATGAATGTTTGTGCCACTGCTTAATAACTGTTTAATAAATACATTTTTGGTTATTTGACTTAGGTGTGATTTCCCTCTCTGCATTAAAGTTTAAAATGAGCATTTATTAATGCAGTACGAACAGGAATGTTTTAATGTAGACACATAGAATCATCATACTGGTGTGATTATATGCATAAAGTGTTAATTCAAGGCTAAGGCAAAATATCGAGATATATATCGTGTATCGCATTATGGCGTAAACATATTGAGATGTTAAAAAAAAAGCCATATCGCCCAGCCCTAGCACAAAAGTGCAATTTATTTGTTTTAAACTACTGTAGTGGCATTCTGTACAAAAAGTGCACTTTAATTTTGTGTTGTTTTGATATGTCGTCTTAGTGATATCATGCACCAAAGTGCACTAACAGCGTGTTTAAAATGTCTCTAACAATCTTGTACTTTCTGTTTTGAAATTAAATGAATGTTTGTGCCACTGCTTAATAACTTTTTAATAAATACATTTTTGGTTATTTGACTTAGTTGTGATTTCCCTCTCTGCATGAAAGTTTAAATTGAGCATTTATTAATGCAGTACGAACCAGAATGTTTTAATGTAGACACATAGAATCATCATACTGGTGTGATTATATGCATCAAGTGTTAATTCAAGGCTAAGGCAAAATATCGAGATATATATCGTGTAACGCGATATGGCGTAAACATATTGAGATATTAAAAAAAGGCCATATCGCCCAGTCCTAGCACAAAAGTGCAGTTTATTTGTTTTAAACTACTGTAGTGGCGTTCTGTACAAAAAGTACACTTTAATTTTGTGTTGTTTTGATATGTCGTCTTAGTGAGATCATGCACCAAAGTGCACTAATAGCTTGTTTTAAAATGTCTCTGAAAATCTTGCACTTTCTGGTTGAAATTACATGAATGTTTGTGCCACTGCTTAATAACTGTTTAATAATTACAGTTTTGGTTAAATTGACTTAGTTGTGATTTCCCTCTCTGCATGAAAGTTTAAAATGAGCATACATTATTAATGCCTGTATGAAGAATAATCTTTTAATGTAGACACATATAATCATCATACTGTTTATATTATATGCATTAACTGTTAATTCAAGGCTAAGACAAAATATCAAGATATATATCGTGCATCGCGATATGGCGTAAACATATTGACATATGAAAAAAAGGCCATATTGCCCAGCTCTAGCACAAAAGTGCAGTTTATTTGTTTTAAACTACTGTAGTGGCGTTCTGTACAAAAAGTGCACTTTAATTTTGTGTTGTTTTGATATGTCGTCTTAGTGATATCATGCACCAAGTGCACTAACAGCTTGTTTTAAAATGTCTTTGAGATTCTTGCACTTTCTGGTTGAAATGACATGAATGTTTGTGCCACTGCTTAAAAACTGTATAATAAATACAGTTTTGGTTAAATTGACTTAGTTGTGATTTCCCTCTGCATGAAAGTTTCAAATGAGCATTTATTAATGCAGTACGAACAATAATGTTTTAATGTAGACACATAGAATCATTATACTGGTGTGATTACATGCATAAAGTGTTAATTCAAGGCTAATGCAAAATATTGAGATATATATCGTGTATCGCATTATGGCGTAAACATATTGAGATATTAAAAAAAGGCCATATCGCCCATCCCTAGCACAAAAGTGCAGTTTATTTGTTTTAAACTACTGTAGTGGCGTTCTGTACAAAGAGTACACTTTAATTTTGTGTTGTTTTGATATGTCGTCTTAGTGATATAATGCACCAAAGTGCACTAATAGCTTGTTTTAAAATGTCTCTGAAAATCTTGCACTTTCTGGTTGAAATTACATGAATGTTTGTGCCACTGCTTAATAACTGTTTAATAATTACAGTTTTGGTTAAATTGACTTAGTTGTGATTTCCCTCTCTGCATGAAAGTTTAAAATGAGCATACATTATTAATGCCTGTATGAAGAATAATCTTTTAATGTAGACACATATAATCATCATACTGTTTATATTATATGCATCAACTGTTAATTCAAGGCTAAGACAAAATATCGAGATATATATCGTGTATCGCGATACGGCGTAAACATACTGACATATGAAAAAAAGGCCATATTGCCCAGCTCCAGCACAAAAGTGCAGTTTATTTGTTTTAAACTACTGTAGTGGCGTTCTGTACAAAAAGTGCACTTTAATTTTGTGTTGTTTTGATATGTCGTCTTAGTGATATCATGCACCAAGTGCACTAATAGCTTGTTTTAAAATGTCTCTGACAATCTTGCACTTTCTGGTTGAAATGACATGAATGTTTGTGCCACTGCTTAATAACTGTTTAATAAATACGGTTTTGGTTAAATTGACTTAGTTGTGATTTCCCTCTCTGCATGAAAGTTTAAAATGAGCATACATTATTAATGCAGTATGAAGAATAATGTTTTGATGTAGACACATATAATCTAATCTTCATACTGTTGTTATTATTTGCATCAACTGTTAATTCAAGGCTAAGACAAAATATCGAGATATATATCGTGTATCACGATATGGCCTAAAAATATTGAGATATTAAAGGCCTACTGAAACCCACTACTACCCACCACTCAGTCTGATAGTTTATATATCAATGATAAAATATTAACATTGCAACACATGCCAATACAGCCTTTTTAGTTTACTAAATTACAATTTTAAATTTCCCGGGAGTTTTGTCTTGGAAACGTCGTGTAATGATGACGTGTACGCAAGACGTCACAGGTTTTTAGGAAGTATGAGCGCTGCGCACACACACAGCTAAATGTCGTCTGCTTTAACGGCATAATTACACAGTATTTTGGAGATCTGTGTAGCTGAATCTTTTTCAATTTGTTCAATTAATATTGGAGAAGTCACAGTAGAAAGATGGAGTTGGGAGCTTTAGCCTTCAGCCACACAAACACACGGTGATTCCTTCTTTAAAATTCCTGTAGGTGAAACTTCACTATGGATCAGAGCGCGGTCAAGCGAACATGGATCCTACCGAATGTCAACCAGCAGGTTTCGATGAGAAAATTGTGGTTAAAAAGTCGCCTCTTACCGGATATCAGCTGAGCTTGTGCCGTCTGTACAGCTGCCGTCGACTCCCCTGAGACACTGCGCGTCAAGACACCCGTGGACAAACACGTACGACTATCAGGTACTATTTAACCCACTAAAACACTAGCAACACAATAGAAAGATAAGGGATTTCCCAGAATTATCCTAGTAAATGTCTCTAAAAACCTCAGAATCCGTCCCAATGCAATTGCGTTTTTTTTTTTAACTTTAAAAAAAAAATTGTTTCTAGTCCGTCGCTAACAATATCCTTAAACACGAATCTTTCATCCTCGCTCAAATTAATGGGGAAATTGTCGTTTTCTCGGCCCAAATAGCACCTTTTGTTGGAGGCTCCCATTAAAAACAATGTGAATATGTGAGGAGCCCCCACACTTGTGACATCATCATCTGCGACTTCCGGTAGAGGCAGGGCATTTCTCTTAGCACCTAAAGTTGCAAACTTTATCGTGGATGTTCTCTACTAAATCCTTTCAGCAAAAATATGGCAATATCGCAAAATGATCAAGTATTACACATAGAATGGACCTGCTATCCCCGTTTAAATAGGAAAATCTCGTTTCAGTAGACCTTTAAAAAAAAGGCCATATCGCACTGCCCCTTGTCTACTGTATTGAAATGAAGTCAATAATTAAATTTTTTGTGGTCATTTTGAAAACTATTGGATTTAGTTTTCAGTACTGTTACCAGAATATTGGTATAGGGACAACATTAACAATAAGCAACTAAAACCGCAGCATATTCCTGGTTTTACTTCAATGTGTATTTGTTCGCCAAAAGCTTCTACACATAAATATAAGTGCACAACGCTCCAAATGTGTTATCAACATGCAGCCAGAAGGGTTGAAACAAGTTGCTAATCTTGTAAACGAGGAGCCACCCTTTCTGCAGATAACCCTAAAGCAAGATATACTCTGTGTATGTGAAACAAATGACATCTAAACTGGATTACATTTCAAAACAAAACTGTTGATAGAACATCGCTTTCAATGCAGAGCACTAATGGGTGATAAGATTAAATAGCATGACCAGGCGCTGACTATATATCCAACTCAAGGGAGGTATAATGTCGATATAAATAATATGATGAAGACTATTATTACACATGTATTAACAAACGGAATAACTCAAGCCATTAGCATTTGGAAGCTATGAACATACACTCAAGTTTGGATGAACGAGGTGTGCTAACTTGGCTAACAGCAGGCTAAGTTAGCTAAGCTTGCTACCCAGTTAATGCTGAACAAAACAACAAATTGGAAGGGTTGTGAGAAGCAGCTCGATAAAACCAGCTTCAAACTGAAACTTCAAAACAAGGTTTAGTAAGATTAAAAAAAGAGAAGAGTGTAACTCCTGTGGACATCTTTGCTAGCTGCATCACTTAGCCTGTGTTAGCTTGTGCCACTTACCTCCAGCAGTGGAGTACATTTTGTCGACTTTAAAAAGCAGTGTCGTGGCCCTAAAAGCACCCCACTTTATGTTTTCAAATGAAAGTCGAAACTCATGCGTGGTCCAAAAATAGTTATCTGTACATAAGAAGGGATTTCGATCGGAGAAATGCGTAAATGTGGTGAATGCTTGAAGTCGCTCATCCTCAACGCGGCCCCATCCCCCCAACTCACACACGGTAGCCGAGTAAAAAACGAGCCAAGACGAACCAGCTCGGTGAAGCGAGAGAGTTCCCCTCTGCGCACTTCCGGTGTCGTTCACGTCGTCTCAGCCCAGTGGTTCTCAAGCTTTTTTTGTCATCCCCCACTTTGGACAAGGGGGAGTTTTCAAGCCCCACCTGCCCCCATCGCCCCAACAGAACGCATATGCCAAGCTTAACATTTTCAAATTTATTGAACATCACGTTACATTGAAGTTGTATACATTCAAACTCAATAACATAAAATAACATCAAGTTCAATGATAAATACAATAACTGTGCAGCTGTGGTATAACTAGCATCAAGTTCAACAATAAATAAAATAACTACTCAGCCCGTTTACTTTGAAAGAAATCAAGTAGCTTATTGACGTGATTGGGGTGTGTGGTCTCGATGTGTCTCTTTAAAGGCCAACTGAAATGAGATTTTCTTATTTAAACAGGGATAGCAGGTCCATTCTATGTGTAATACTTGATCATTTCGCGATATTGCCATATTTTTGCTGAAAGGATTTAGTAAAGAACATCCACGATAAAGTTTGCAACTTTCGGCGCTAAGACAAAAGACCTGCCTCTACCGGAAGTCGCAGACGATGACGTCACAAGTGTGAGGGCTCCAACAAAAAGTGCTATTCGGACCGAGAAAACGACAATTTCCCCATTAATTTGAGCGAGGATGAAAGATTCGTGTTTGAGGATATTGATAGCGACGGACTAGAAAAAAAAAATAGAACATAAAAAAAAAAAACATATAAAAATAGGAGTGTATATTGTAGCGTCCCGGAAGAGTTAGTGCTGCAAGGGGTTCTGGGTATTTGTTCTGTTGTGTTTATGTTGTGTTATGGTGCGGATGTGTTTATTGATTTATTTGAAGTAGAACAATGCATATTCATCAACATAGCACAAAAATGTAAATATGCCGGAGTTAACACAGTAGCTAATGTTTATCCGTTGTCCTAAGGCAGGTTAATACAGCAATCATTCAACAGGTCACGATACAAAAGAATACATAAATTGATTGATTGATTGACACTTGTACTGTAAGATTGCACAGTACAGAATTTTCCATATTTTAAACATTTATATTACAGTACAAATTATTCGCAATACAGACACATACAATGCTCTAAGAATTGTTCAGAACAGGGGTCTCAAACATGCGGCCCGCGGGCCAATTGACGTTATTATGCGGCCCGCGCTTTGATATGACAATTTAATGTTGGTGCGGCCCGCGAGTTTAATATGAATGGCGCTTGACAGCGTCATACTTGCCAACGTCCCCAATTTTCCCGGGAGACCCTTGAATTTCAGGGCACCAATTCTCTTGAAGCCCCTGTCAATTAGAGTTGTGTCGTTCGCGAACAATTCGTTCGAACGAACAAATCTTTTCAGTGAACGTACTGAACCGAATCACTTCATGAACTGATTGGTTCGTTTTTCAGTTCAGTTGAGCTACGCCGCGACCATGAACTGGCGCATTCTGTGACTCACTGAACCCTCTACAGAAATTTTTGTTTTAATGTTGGCATTTCTGGCGCTTGGTTTAATATTTGTTTTGTTTTATTTAAGGTAGCCTATTTATTTTCTTTTTGTTTGCACATTTAAGTTGATATTTTCTTTGTTATATTTTTAAACTTAGGCTACAGAACATTTAGTTTTTATGTTGGCATCTCTGGCTCTTAATTTATTTGTTTTATTTTGAAGGCATTTTTTTTTTTTTTTTTTTGCATATTTAAGTTTACATTTTATTTGGTACAGAACATTTAGTTTTTATGTTGGCCCTGCACTCTTCAGCATCTACATGCTGCCGCTAGGTAACATCATACGCAAATACGGTGTTAGCTTTCACTGTTACGTTGATGACACCCAACTCTACATGCCCCTAAAGCTGACCAACACGCCGGATTGTAGTCAGCTGGAGGCGTGTCTTAATGAAATCAAACAATGGATGTCCGCTAACTTTTTGCAACTCAACGCCAAAAAAATGGAAATGCTGATTATCGGTCCTGCTTGACACCGACCTCTATTTAATAATACAACTTTAACATTTGACAACCAAACAATTAAACAAGGCGACTCGGTAAAGAATCTGGGTATTATCTTCGACCCAACTCTCTCCTTTGAGTCACACATTAAAAGCGTTACTAAAACGGCCTTCTTTCATCTCCGTAATATCGCCAAAATTCGCTCCATTTTGACCACTAACGACGCTGAGATCATTATCCATGCGTTTGTTACGTCTCGCCTCGATTACTGTAACGTATTATTTTCGGGTCTCCCCATGTCTAGCATTAAAAGATTACAGTTGGTACAAAATGCGGCTGCAAGACTTTTGACAAGAACAAGAAAGTTTGATCATATTATGCCTGTACTGGCTCACCTGCACTGGCTTCCTGTGCACTTAAGATGTGACTTTAAGGTTTTACTACTCACGTATAAAATACTACACGGTTTAGCTCCAGCCTATCTGGCCGATTGTATTGTACCATATGTCCCGCCAAGAAATCTGCGTTCAACGGACTCCGGCTTATTAGTGATTCCCAGAGCCCAAAAAAAGTCTGCGGGCTATAGAGCGTTTTCCGTTCGGGCTCCAGTACTCCGGAATGCCCTCCCGGTAACAGTTCGAAATGCTACCTCAGTAGAAGCATTTAAGTCTCACCTTAAAACTCATTTGTATACTCTAGCCTTTAAATAGACTCCCTTTTTAGAACAGTTGATCTGCCGTTTCTTTTCTTTTTCTCCTCTGTCCCACTGGAGGGGGTCCGGTCCGGTGGCCATGGATGAGGTGCTGGCTGTCCTGAGTCCGGACCCAGGATTGACCGCTCGTCCGGAGTCGGGACCCAGGATGGACCGCTCATCCAGAGCCGGGACCCAGGATGGACCGCTCGCCTGTGTGTCTGCTGGGACATCTCTGCGCTGCTGAGACGCCTCTGCTTGGGGTGGTTTCCTGCTGGCTCCACTGTGGACGCGACTCTCTCTGCTGTGTTGGATCCACTTTGGACTGGACTCTCACGGTTGTGTTGGATCCACTATGGATTGAACTTTCACAGTATCATGTCAGACCCGCTCAACATCCATTGCTTTCGGTTCCCCTGGGGGTGGGGGGTCCCACATATGCGGTCCTCTCCAAGGTTTCTCACAGTCATCGTTGTCACCGACATCCCACTGGGTGTGAGTCCCACTGAGTGTGAGTTTTCCTTGCCCTTATGTGGGCTCTACCGAGGATGTCGTTGTGGTTTGTGTTGTGGTTTGTGCGGCCCTTTGAGACACTAGTGATTTAGGGCTATATAAATAATCATTGATTGATTGATTGATTGATTGATTGATTAAGGGTTTCTTAATTTAATATTTGTTTTTGCACTAAACAAACAAGGCCTATTTATTTAACTGTAGATTGCAAGCATTTTAGTAGGCTATTACTATTTTTTTTTTCCCACTTTTATTTATTAATTATTTTAATTTCAGGGCAATAAAACATATTTAACAACCAAGACATTTAGTCACACTTTGTTTATTGGACAGGCCGGAAACGCACACACAGTGTTTTTAAAAGTAACATAATCTCTGCTACAGCTGCAATGTCTGTTTGCGAACGTCAAGGGGAGTCTGTCAGGGCAGGGAGCGATTCACATCTGTCGCCCTCTGGTCCACAGAACAGTAGCTGAGTGATTCAGGCTCGCTTCACGAACCTACATGAACTGACTGGTTTGCGCTGAGGACGTGAATCACGTTCGCGCTGCACTCACTCACTCATTCCGAAACAGGACTCGCGATTCGCGAAGCTACTGACACAGAGAACAGACTCTGTCGCGGAGGAGGACGTTACATTGAGGCTCTCGTTCAGTCACTGTGCGCGTCTTTCATTGGGTGCTGAGGGCTTGTGTCGTTCGCAAACTGACACACACACCGAGATCTGCCGCTGGGGAAGCTGTTACTGACTGACTCATGATTCGCCGACCTGCACACAGAACTGCTGCTGCAGAAGTGATTCGGCGAACAAATTTTTTGAACGAACCAATTTAAGGAACTGATTCTAGTGATTCAGTACAGTCAAAAGAACTGCTGATCCCATCGCTACACATAGCTGTGTAGGGACTCTCGTTCACCCTATTTGCTGCTTCCCCCACGAATGTCTGCACTGTACTGTACCACGCACGCCCCCCCTCCTACTTTTTTTTCTTGGTGAACGAATTTTTTGAGCGACTCAAATTAAGGAACTGATTCTAGTGATTCAGTACAGTCAAAAGAACTGCCGATCCCATCACCACCATGTGAGACGCATGTGTATCGTTGCAAGATATAATTGATCAACAGCTACACACGTCACACTAAGGGTGGCCGTAAAAAAACTTTTAACACTGTTACAAACATGTGCCAGACTGTGAACCCAGACCAAACAAGAATGACAAATACATTTCGGGAGAACATCCGCATTGTAACTCAACACAAACACACCAGAACAATTACACAGAATCCCATGCAGACCTAACTCTTACAGGCTACAATATACACACCCCTGCTACCACCAACCCCCCACACCCCCACCCTCCCTACTTGCGTCGGTTGAGGTGTTGTATATTGTAGCCCTGCAAGGTGTTCTGGGTATTTGTTCTCTTGTGTTTAAGTTGTGTTAGGGTGCGGAAATTCTCCCAAAAAGCGTTTGTCATTCTTGTTTGGTGTGGGTTCAAAGTGTGGCGCATATTTGTAACGGTGGTAAAAGTTTTATTACGGCCACCCTTAGTGTGACGTGTATGGCTGTTGAAGAAGTACGTCTTGCAGCCACGTCCCTTGTTATGCACAAGTTACACACAAAATGATCCAGAGCCATTGGTTGTGTGATATAAAAGCATGCGCGGTGACATGTAGTAGAGCAGTAGTCTTCCTTTGGGGATGCGTGGACCCCTGGAGGTACTTGAAGGTATGCCAAGGGACATGTGAGATTTATTAAAAACATTCTATAAAACAGCAGCAATTCATAAATCCTTTACACATATGTTTATTGACTAATACTTCAATGAAAATGTAAATTCATAAACTGTGGAAAAATAATACAACAATCTAACAATCAGTGTTGACAGCTGGTCTTTTTGTGGACATGTTCCATAAATATTGATGTTAAAGATGTCTTTTTTTGGGAACAAAAGTTTAGAATTAAGTTCATGAATCTAGATGGATCTCTATTACAATCCCAAAAGAGGGCACTTTAAGTTGATGATTACTTCTATGTGTAGAAATCTTTATTTATAATTGAATCACTTGTTTATTTTTCAACAAGTTTTTTTGTAATTTTTAAATCTTTTTTTCCAAATAGTTCAAGAAAGACCACTACAAATGAGCAATATTTTGCACTGTTATACAATTTAATACATCAGAAACTGAGGACATAGTACTGTATTTCATCTCATTTTTTCAACCAAAAATGCTTTGCTCCGATTAGGGGGTGCTTGAATTAAAAAAATGTTCACAGGGAGTACATCACTGAAAAAAGGTGGAGAACCACTGTTGTAGGCAGTGCAGTCACGGCAACCCTTAATAATGTCGGCCGGGTGAAAATAGGGAAAAATTCGGGAGAATGGCTGCATCGGTAGATTGTCAGGAGGTGCACTGAAATTCATGAATCTCCCGGAAAAATTGTGAGGATTGGCAAATATGTTGCCCTGGGCGGGAAAGCCATTCATAGAAGGTGAATTCATTAAAAAGTGCACGTTAGATTTTTTTAAGAAATCTTTTCTCGCGGCCCAGCCTCACCCAGTTTTTGCATCCAGTGGCCCCCAGGTAAATTGAGTTTGAGACCCCTGGTTTAGAATAAGGAAAACAAATATTATTATTATTATTATTATTATTTTTTTTTTTTATCCAACAAAATAATACACAATAATATCATAATAATACAATTCCAATTCCAAAATCAAACCCAGCCCAGCAACATTCAGGATAGCAATCAACAGAGCAATGGAGAGGACACACAAACATGACACAAAACAATCCAAAAGTAGTCAAACAAAAATGATTAATATCAAGAACAATATCAATATTAATAGGAATTCCAACATAGCAGTGATTACAAATCCCTCATTGATATTCTCATCACAGCTTTTTATAAAGAATTAAAAATAAAAACATGAAAAAAATAACAATAGTTTTACACCTGCCTACACTTGCATCACATCTCATAAACTTGACAACACATTGTATCCAATATTTTCATGTAATAGTTAAAACAAATTTAAAATAATGGATCCCATATTCCAATACATGACTAATTATTATCTAAACTATGATCTCCATAGCTTGTGTCTACCAGTCAGTATGAGTTGGACTATCAAAATATATCCATTTTTTTAGTATTATCCTTTTTGATGATGATCGTGATGCGTATTGAAGTTAATGCATTTTTACTCTTTGATGAAACTTTACTAAATTGATGCAGAGCACTAAGAATACAAATTTGGAGTGTCATTGAGTTGTTTTCATCCATAACTCTTTTATCAATCAATCAATGTTTACTTATATAGCTCTAAATCACAAGTGTCTGAAAAGGGCTAAACAAGCCACAACGACATCCTCGGTTCAGATCCCGCATCAGGGAGAGGAACAACTCAACCCAATGGGACAATGAGAAACCTTGGATATGTTAATATACAAGGTTATAGTAACCTAATATAATATATTATAATAGTAATAACCCTGAACAATGTTAATATAAACAGTATTTTACATATTCTGTAAAATTGACCAATAAATGGTAACACCCACATTTGAGGTCCTCTCCAAAGTTTTTCATAGTCATCATTGTCACTGGCGTCCCACTGGGTGTGAGTTTTCCTTGCCCTTATGTGGGTTATTCCGAGGATGTCGTAGTCGTAGTGGTTTGTACAGTCCTTTGAGAAATATGTGATTTAGGGCTATATAAATAAACATTGATTGATTGATTGATTGATTGATGACTATAAAGTTCACAAACATAAAGAGGCAGCCCTTTGAGACACTAGTGATTTAGGGCTATATAAGTAAACATTGATTGATTGATTGATTGATCCTAGTGGGTCAGGCCAATATTTCCTTATCTCTAAACTAAAACTGGGGAAATGCTTAGAGTGTTCTGGGCTTCAGACATGATTTTATTTCAGAATTCCTTGAGAGAGAGAAAACGCCTGGTTAGGCTTTGTTTATGTAGTGTGTGCCTTCCTTGGTTTATAGCTATGTTGTTATTATGCTGTTTGTTACTTATGTATGTTATGTTGCAGCTATTTAAAGTAATGTTTTCAGTTTGTTCTAGCCCAAAATAAAATTGGCCCTTTGAAACATATCTTTGTCTTTGTGTGCTGTATGTAGACCACATGGCTTAGCAGAGTTCAGTGACGCAAATGCATGTCAAGTTGATCAACAGCTTGTATTATTCTCCAGTGCAATAACAGTACTGAAATGTAGGCTAAAAGAGCATTAAAGGGGCTTTAGAAAATAATAAATAAATAAATAAAAATAAAATAGAAGTAACTAAATAGTTACTTTTCACAGTAACCCATTACTTTGTGGTGTAAGTAACTGACTTACTTTTGAAATAAAGTAACTAGTTACTGGTTTTCAGTAACTAACACAACACTGCAAATAAAGCATCAATTATGTTTTTAAAGTCGAATTTGAGGCTCTATCATTACATTAGTTGGTTCATTTTTGGTTTTCAGGAATTTAACATTTGTCATAATAATCACAAAATGTGATGGTGAACATTTTTATTTTAACGTTTTATGGGGGAGTTTTTGTTCTGGTGTAATTGTGAATCACTCAAATGTGTTGTCTTTTTTTGTAAATCAAGTGTATTTAAAATTCTGAATACAAAAAAAGTGTATCCCTGTATATCCTTACCTTTTAAATAAGCATGCAAAATGTATAATATTCAACTTAATAATATGTCAACGAGAATGGAAATAACTTCCGGGTTGTGGAAGCCAGCGTCTAATAAGTAGGTTTATTTATTTATTTTTTACAATTTGAGCAAAAAAAAACAACAAAAAACGTTACTATGTAAATGTTAATTTACAATAGCGATAAGTTTTTTTTTTATAGCAACAGCAGTCGGCATTTGGTACACACTATTCCAGGGGTCACCAACGCGGTGCCCGCGGGGCACCAGGTAGCCCGTAAGGACCAGATGAGTCGCCCGCTGGCCTGCTCTAAAAACAGCTCAAATAGCAGCACTTACCAGTGAGCTGCCTCTATTTTTTTTTTTTTTTTTACTAGCAAGCTGATCTCGCTTTGCTCGACATTTTTTATTTTAAGAGACACAACACTCAAATAGAATTTGAAAATCCAAGAAAATATTTTAAAGACTTGGTCTTCACTTGTTTGAATAAATTCATTTATTTATTTTTACTTTGCTACTTATAAGTTTCAGAAAGATAATTTTAGACAAAAAATACAACCTTAAAAATGATTTTAGGATTTTTAAACACATATACCTTTTTACCTTTTAAATTTCTTCCTCTTCTTTCCTGACAATTTAAATTAATGTTCAAGTACTTTTTTATGGTAAAGAATAATAAATACATTTTAATTTAATTCTTCATTTTAGCTTCTGTTTTTTCGACAAAAGATATTTGTGAAATATTTCTTCAAACTTATTATGACTAAAATTCCCAAAAATTATTCGGGCAAATCTAGAAAATCGGTAGAATCAATTTTTTATTCTGGAAAATCTAGAAGAAATAATGATTTGTCTTTGTTAGACATATAGCTTGGTCCAATTTGTTATATATTCTAACAAAGTGCAGATTGGATTTTAACCCATTTAAAAAATGTCATAAAAATTCTAAAATTAATCCTAATCAGGAAAAATTACTAATGATAAATTATAAATGATAAATGGGTTGTACTTGTATAGCGCTTTCCTACCTTCAAGGTACTCAAAGCGCTTTGACATTACTTCCACATTTACCCATTCACACACACATTCACACACACTGATGGAGGGAGCTGCAATGCAAGGCGCCAACCAGCACCCATCAGGAGCAAGGGTGAAGTGTCTTGCTCAGGACACAACGGACGTGACGAGGTTGGTACTAGGTGGGATTTGAACCAGGGACCCTCGGGTTGCGCACGGCCACTCTTCCACTGCGCCACGCCGTGATGTTCCTTAAATTCTTTTTTTTATTTTTTCAAAAAGATTCGAATTAGCTTGTTTTTCTCTTCATAATTTTCGGTTGAATTTTGAATTTTAAAGAGTCCAAATTGAAGATAAACTATATTTCAAAATTAAATTTTCTTTTTTTTCGTGTTTTCTCCTCTTTTAAGTCGTTCAATTAAGTGTTTTTTTCATAATTTATTATCTACAAAATACCTTCCGTAAGAGGAAAAAAAATGTACGACGGAATGACAGACAGAAGTACTCATTTTTTTTTATATACATAGATTGATTAATTAAAGGTAAATTGAGCAAATGGGCTATTTCTGGCAATTTATTTAAATGTGTATCAAACTGGTAGCTCTTCGCATTAATCAGTACCCAAAAAGTAGCTCTTGGTTTCAAAAAGGTAGGTGACCCCTGCACTATTTGTTATGAATAAACTGAACTAAACTCGGCATGGACAGCTAATATTTTTGCCTGTTAGCGCATACATCACGCCTGAAGTGAAACTTGAATTCAACTTTTAATATCCGTTATGTTTCAATTGTATTTCAAATTTGTGCTTAGATTTCACCACATCCGGGTACTTAGGTCGACTTTGTCATGCGTTTTTTCATATGTAGTTACACAATTATACCACTGAGCGTCGCTGTTGACCACTTAATGCTAGCAGTATTTTCTTGTGCTGGCACCAGGAAATGCATCAACATTGACGCACAAACATCGATTAAAATATTTGGATGTGTTTAGTGTGTTTAAAACGGTTGCATGGTCATTTGAACTTGCGTTGTGGCTTACCAAATTATAATACAGATGTATATCAATGTGTTTTACATTGAAAACACACACTAATAATATGCTTTATTGTTAAAGATAAGTTTTTGTGTATAAACAATGCCGTACGTCTAGTAGCAACCGCTTTAATTGATTCCACACTGCACATTACCGGGTGATTCCCCGCCTATAAGGAAGCCAGCAGTGTGAATTGGGTGTAGCTGAGTCTGTGTGCGCCCTGGCCAATGGAACCAGATCCTCCCTGCAGTGCGTAAGCGGGCGTTTAGGATTTAACCAAGTCTTTGCTGCGCGCCTGGCTGCAGTCTTCACCAGAGCCCGACGACCTGAGACTATTTCCACAATGCCTGTGTAGTTTCCATTCTGGAGCCAATCTGCATCAATTTGTTAGTTGTTTTTTTTTACTCATTGACATTTAAAAAAGACTTCCCTTGAGAACTATGACTGGAGTATTCGACCGGAGAATCCCGAGTGTGAAACCAGCAGATTTCCAGAATTCTTTCCAGCTTTCCACCATGCATCATCCGTCTCAGGAATCTCCTACTTTACCCGAGTCCACCGCCACGGATTCTGGCTACTATAGTCCTGTCGCTGGAGTCTCTCACGGCTACTGCTCGCCGACTTCCACCTCATACGG
This sequence comes from Nerophis ophidion, assembly GCF_033978795.1. NCBI lineage: Eukaryota > Metazoa > Chordata > Actinopteri > Syngnathiformes > Syngnathidae > Nerophis > Nerophis ophidion. Next base: position 27,036,758 of record NC_084631.1, on the reverse strand, counting down.
AAAGCCGCTCAATGCGTACCAGTACCAGTACCCGACCGTAAACGGATCCGCTGGAAGTTTCCCGACCAAGGCTTACACAGACTACAGCTCGTACACCACCCCCGTTTACCACCAGTATGCTGGTTCTTACAGCAGACCTCAACTGAGTCCGCAAGGTTAGATCATGCATTCTGAATGTTTGGATTTTTCCAGAAATGCATTTAAATTACATCAAATGTTATTCGTTTTTTTAATATATTTGTTATGTTTGTAGTAAGAACAAAGGTGCTGTTATTGTAAGCTCGTATGCAGTTTTTTTTAATCCTTGTTGGTTTTTGTATGTATTTATTCATTTATTTTTTACAGAAAAGGACATTGCGGAACCTGAGGTTAGGATGGTCAACGGAAAGCCGAAAAAAGTGAGGAAACCTCGGACGATTTACTCCAGTTTCCAACTGGCCGCCCTGCAGAGACGGTTCCAGAACACCCAGTACTTGGCCCTGCCCGAGAGAGCCGAACTGGCCGCTTCCCTTGGTCTCACGCAAACACAGGTAGGCTTTTTTTTTATTGCAATTGAATTTTGACATTTTTTTGCTGATTTGAAAGAACAAAAAAACCCAACAATAATTCAAGCGCTGCGTGGGTATAATATTATCCTAATGTTTGCAATCCATCCTAACGTTCTTCATTTTCTTGCCGCGTTCCAGGTGAAAATATGGTTCCAGAACAGGCGTTCTAAAATGAAGAAGATCATGAAAAACGGCGAGCTTCCACCGGAACACAGTCCGAGCTCCAGCGACCCCATGGCGTGCAACTCCCCACAGTCCCCGGCGGTGTGGGACACACACGGGCCCTCCAGGCCCCACAACCTCCAGCCCCAAAACATCATCAACACGTCGGCCTCGAATTTTTTGGAAAGCTCGGGGTCTTGGTACACCGCCTCAACCGGCACCTCGGTGCAGGCCTCCCACTTGCAGAGCCCGAACTCTATACAACACTCTTTGGCTCTCGGACCCGGGACGTTATACTGAAAAAAAAACAAAAAAAACAAAAAAAAATGTTAATTTCACTTTTTGTTGGAAAAAAAAACTTCTATGGACTCGTGTTGACATTTCAGGGGAATATGCAATGTATTTGGCAGTCCTAGAAGACAAGGTGTAAAATGTGTAAATGTGTGCATGTAATTTATTGCATTTTGGAAGACTATTAAACGTTTAAATGGAGCGACCTTTCTCTTCCCTTATTTACTCAGAACAATCCTGCACAGACATAAATAATAATATTAAAAGTGGTTTTCATGCTAAAAATCACATTTTTTTCACCCCACACATAAAATGTTTACAGAAAAATATACTTTTATATTAAATAAAGCACATTTCCTACATAAATCCAAAATGTGTTTTGAAATAAAGAAAAGAAGGAAAACGTGTTTTTTCCCCTCGCACCCCCCACAATGAAAGGCTTTGAATGGCAGAAAGGGGGCGAGCACGCCCAATCCACATTCCTAGGGGGAGGGGGGGTGTATGTGGCTCCGGAGCTCCAGCCACGCGAGCCCACCTTCCGAGCCTGGTCCGTCTCTCGCCGTGTTATTAGCGGCCACCGTGACGACCGCTAAACAAACCTTGCCACTTACAAGAACCCGTGAAAAAAAAAACAACAACCAAAAAACCGGGTGCGTTTCCTTGCACATGCGCACAAGGGGCGAACCTTCCGAATCCACCTGACACGCGTGCACGTCTTGTAACCCACGCAATGAAATCATGCACGTTTCCACTCTTATATGGAGAGCGAGCGTTTATTGCTATTTTCCACTCCCACCACCCCTGCCTGTTTTTTGGTGCAAAATTTTGGGGTAGAAAAAGAGTCCATTTTACTGGACAGCTACTCCACAATAATTATTCCCCGTGCAGGATTATAGTGGCCCCCATTATCATAATCTGGACATTGACAATTACCTATAATTTGCAAAGATGCGCACGGTTCTTGATTGCAGAGAGCCTTTTTCTTTTTTTCCCCCCCCACCATCTCTCTTCGCTCTCCCATCACTAAACAGTGACAGTAATAACAGCTAATTTTGCAGGCAATATATAAGCGCCTCTCGCCGGTGCGCAAACACTTTTCCCGTGCACCTGGATTTGCTTACCATCGCCCGGCATGCGGCAGTTTTTTTTATTTTTTAGAAGGTTTGACAAATAAGGTAAGCTTATGTTGACCTCATATTCTACATTTATTTGGTGGAATGTTTATTTTGTTCTGTGACAGGTTCGTTGTGTCACATTAAGTTTGCAGTTGTGCAGCATTTGATATCATTTATTTATTTTTCCAAGTACCATTTATTACAGAGCAGAAACACTTTTTTAGTCATAAAGCCTGGTGCTGTTGTTTTTTTTAAGTGCATGTCATCCGCATTGCTCAAATGAAATGTTTTATTTGTGATATTTGTGCAGTCTCGTTGATGTTTACCCGCGTTTGCATGCTTGCATGGGCCAGACAGGGCCCCCCAGTGTGTGTGCGTGGGTGCGTGCGTGTACTTTGCATGCAGGTATAGCCTGAATGCACACCAGCGGGACATCACGATTTTTTGACAGCTGCATTTTCACATAATATCCCCTGCACCAGGCGCTCCCCTTCTCGGCAATTTGTATATGAATACGGGAATAATTCCCCCCCTTTTGTTCCATCCGCGCTCCATCCAAAGCAAAATAAAGATGCCTTTTTAGTATTAAAGTGGTGGAAAATTACAGGTAATTATCTTTGACGGTAAAAACGCTGTAATCAGCGGGGCTACATCAAAAAATTACCCTAATTATGCCCGCATTTCTGAGAAAAGACTGGAGGGGTGGGGGAAGGCTCGCTTGGATAAAAAGCCACAAATTGTCCCAAATATCTCCTTTATATTGAACGCCGCTGCAGCTGCCGCTTTGTTCCGCATCGATCCCGCGGAGCTTTGGCATTGAGGCGCCCGCACTAGGCCGCGGGGACGGGAGCAAACATGTCGTCAATACGCGCAGTAATTGGGGCGAAGGTGGCAAAGAAGGGCCGGAGCTGCAGCTTCAGGGTAAGTTTCATTTCCTGCCTTTCCAAATCCCGCAGCCCGAAATGCACAAAAAAAAAAGAAAAAAAAGTATTTGTCTGCATGCGATGTTGGCCCAATATGAGCCTGCTTGTTTTGATTTTATTGGTTTGTTTCAAAAGCCACACACAGACAGAACATAAAAAGATATGTACACGTTATATTTACAAACACATGTCCTCTGCAGTGGACATGGTGTCAGCACGCAAATGTCCACTGTAGTGGACGCCAATAACGAACATGACTACAAAAAAAAAAAAAATCAAAAAAAAAAATCCCCCGTTCCCAAATGGTCCCAGGTGAGTCTATCTCTGCATGGAGTCCTGGTGCGGGGATGAGTACCAGTGGGAGTACCCCGGCATGTAGCCGTTGGCCGCCATGTTTACTCCTTTGGACGAGGCCGAGACGTCCCATATCGGAGGGATGGAGGGGGACCGCGGGGACAGGTTCATGGAGCCCGGCATGGGGTCGCTCTCGTGCGGGTTGCCGCCTTGCTTGAGCAGCTTCTTGAACTTTGACCTCTTGTTCTGGAACCAGATCTTGACCTGCGCGGAACACAAGGGATTTAGCGCGCTGCACTGTGCGTGCGTGCGTGCGTGCGTGCGTACCTGGGTTTGCGTCAGCCCCAAAGAGGCCGCCAGCTCGGCTCGTTCCGGTAAAGCGAGGTACTGGGTTTGCTGGAAGCGATGGTTGAGCGCTTGGAGCTGCAAGCTGGAGTAGATGGTCCTGGGTTTGCGGATCTTTTTGCCTTTGCCGTTAAAACGAATCTCCCCGTTTTCGATCACTGTCGTTTTCTGCTGCTCTGCAACAAAAAGAGCGGCGGTTATTATTCATACACCGGCTATTTCCCCCCTCCCCCCTTGCTAGCGACATGTCCGTGCGATGCTATAACGACAAGGAGGTGTTTGCGTTCTGGGTGGCTTTTACGCACGACGGCTGTCTTACCTGCGCCGTCCAGCCGCGTCTGTCCCCCCGTGTTGGTGTGGTACGAAGGCAGGTATGGGCTGTGGTGCGGGTGGCTGACGTACGGGTAGGCTAGCGAGCGGTTGTAGGTGTTGCCGGCCGGGTAGGCGCCGCCGCCACCGCCGCTGTTGTCTTGCTGCTGGTGGTGCGAGCCCGAGTGGAGGCAGTGCAGAGGGTAATGTGCGCCCGCCATCGACGGCGAGCTCTGCTGAGAGTGGGACTGCTGGCCAAACTCCATGAACGCAGACTTGGACGAATCCTGAGCCTCCAGACCGTCAGCCATCGTAGTCATGGTCATCATCGAATTTTCCTGCCTTGAGAGCACTCTCCCTCCTCTCTCTCAAGACCAGAACAAAAATATCTGACGCCTTTCTCCCCTCCTCCTCCTTCTCCTTCTCCTGATGCCGCTCTCCGTCTTACCCCGGAACGGCGCGTCCTAAAGTCCCCGAGGCGCGATTCTGCAGCCAAAGTCAGCGATGAGCTGGGAGATTTTTTTTACTGTTAAAATTGCGCCCTTGCTCGCAGACTTGGTGCAGACGCTACAAGTAAAATGGTTTGTCTCCAGAGGGCAGCGCCTTCCTATTGGTCATTCTCGTCGACGTCATCGTGCAAAGGCTGTGCGCGCTTTGCAAGGGAGACTTGAGCTGGAGTTAACCCACCTTACCAGCTCCTACGAGGACGACGGGGGGAAGAATATAGGGTGGGAAAGACGCCTAATTCCCACAGACAAGCTGAGCCGCTCGGAATGGCCCTGTCGCTTTTCAGCCCCCCCCCCCCCTCCAACCCCCCACCCCCCCTCCAACCCAAACACCCAAATTACGCATTACACACCATGCAAAATGCACATCCAAATAATCAACCATCAGTGTGTATGCTGGTTTATTCGTCCTCGGAACGATATATATATATATATATATAGAATTTAAAAAAAACATTTTTTTTTAGGAATCGAATTTGAAAGAAATGGTATTCATCTCATGTACACCCCTAATTGAAAAGTGACATCCAAATCCCCATGCTTACTTATTCATAATTTTCAAAAAACGATAAAAAAAACCCAATGTATATATATTTCAATTAACTACAAAGGGTATGTATCTATCTTGATTCTAAATCAATTTAAATTTTATATATATATATTTATATATATATATATATATATATATATACACATATATACATTTAAACCTTTTTTTCCTTTTGTTTTTACGTGATATATGCTCTAAGTCTCACGTTACACACCGTGCAGGGAGAACATTATTTTAATGAAGCCTCAATATGTTCATGTTCATCTTTTCATCCTCGGAATCATTCAACGGGAGGAAGTCACCAACATGATGTAAAAAAACAAACAAAAAATCCAACCTATTTAAAAAATATTTTAACTGACTATAAAAATCGATTCGCATCTGAATCGCGATTCTTATTCATTCAAATTGATAATTTTAAAGACACAATAATGAAAATAAATACAAATATATGTATTTACGCTTTTCAGCTCATCTGTGCCCCAAATTAGCACCAAGCAGCATGCAGAATGTACATTATTAATAAGTATTTTCATATATCTGACTCTTTCTGAAAGGTGTCAATGTGCTAATACGTAAAAATACAACAACCAATTAGTCGAATTTTTCAACGAAGGATGATCAAAAAATGTGATTCTGATTTATGCAGATTCTAAATCCATTCATAATTTTCAAGAACCAAATACAATTTGGGGAGAGAGATTTCTGATTCGTGGAAGAAAAAAAAATTAAGAATCGATTTTGTGAAAATAAGTTTTTTAGGTAATTTTGGTGCTTTCAGTAACCTGTATTGAAAAGGTTTTATTTAATGCTGTCAAAAATAATCATTCAGCAGGTGATTAATTACAAAAAAATCATCTCTTTTATCCTGGCATTTATTCTGAGCATAATGCTCTCTTACCTTATAGCTAATGTTCGTAATCCTTAAATAAATGTCATGCATTCAAGTAAAACATTTGAAAAATTATTCGTGTACAACATTCTGACTACAAAAATGCATTTATATATATATGTATATATATATATATATATATATATATATATATATATATATATATATATATACAATTCATTCAAAATAAGCAAGTGCTGTGATCAAACACAATTAATCCCAATTCAATGTGTGATAAACCTGATTTTAAAAAATAAAAGTTTTTATGACCTGCAACCTGTTTTGAAAAGGTTCTATTTGTCTGTCAAAAAACAAACAAGTTAACACATGTGGTTAATCGCAGAAAATATTGCATTAATCTTGTACAGTTGAAAATTAATCACATAATTTATTTTGAGTCCACAAGCTCCTTTGGAGAAAATAAATGTCATGCATTCGACTTAAACATTTAAACTAATTCATGTACAATATTCTAACAATAAAATTGCATGTGTTCAAATATTGGTTGTTTAATTTACCTTAAATGAGCAATTAAATTATTGTGATTAATCATGATTAATGCAAATTCATAAGTGTGATTAACCTGATATATATATATTTTTTTTTTATGAAGGTTGTGTTTTGAATAATCAATAACGGTGAGTTTACTCATGTGATTAATCACAAAAAAGAAAAAATTAATTATATATAATTGTCGATTAATCTCAAAAATTATTTGAAGTGTATTGCTCCCTGGAGCAAATAAGTGTAGTGCAAAAAACATTTAAACATATTCCTGGGGTCCTTTTTTAGGTTCATTTAAAATACATAATCAAGTAATTTACTGTGACTAATCATGATTAATCCTTATTCATAAGTGTGAATAACCTGATTAAAAAAGAGACACTTTTATGACCTGGTTAACCTGTTTTGAAAAGTTTTTTTGGGGTTAATTAATGTGATTTATCACAGAAGAATATTGAATTCATCATGTACAGTCGCAGAATAATCACACTAATTATCGTGAGCATACATGCCCCTTTATCTTATAACGGGCAGTAAATAAATGTAATACATACAGGTAAAACATGTCTAAAAAATTATTTTAGGTCAATTTAAATAATCAACTAATTTACTGTGATTAATTAGGATTAATCACAATCAAATGTGTGATTAATCTGAGGAAAAAAATAATCATTAGACAGCAGCGGTAGTTTAATTATTTTATTGGGAGAAGAAGTTGAATTTAATGATGAGTTATGGCCATCCCAGAAAATTATGTTGGATTCACAACATTTCAATTGACTGGAAATCTAACCTGACAATTGTGCATCCGGCAGAAATATTTCAAAATGATTGTTGCCGGTGATATATGAAATCATTAGAATCATATCAAGAAGAACTGTGCCATGCAAGGCTTCCAATATTCGACCCATAATATGATACAATAGAATAAGCGGCAGAAAATGGATGGATGGATAATATAAATAATATAATAGTTGTATATAACATAATAGTATAGCTAATATTTGACCCATAAGTCATATGGTTAGAATAATGTCAAGAACAAGTTTGTCATGCAAGGCCTCCAATATTTGACCCATAATTTATATATATATATATATATATATATATATATATATATATATATATATATATATATATATATATATATATATATATAGTTCACATAATAGTTGACCCAATATTTGACCCATAAGTCAAAAAGAAGTGTGAAATGCAAGGCCAATATTTGACCCTTACTATATATATATATATATATATATATATATATATATATATATATATATATATATATATATATATATATATATATATATATATATATATATGGCTTCACGGTGGCAGAGGGGTTAGTGCGTCTGCCTCACAATAAGAAGTTCCTGCAGTCCTGGGTTCAAATCCAGGCTCGGGATCTTTCTGTGTGGAGTTTGCATGTTCTCCCCGTGAATGCGTGGGTTCCCTCCGGGTACTCCGGCTTCCTCCCACTTCCAAAGACATGCACCTGGGGATAGGTTGATTGGCAACACTAAATTGGCCCTAGTGTGTGAATGTGAGTGTGAATGTTGTTTGTCTATCTGTGTTGGCCCTGCGATGAGGTGGCGACTTGTCCAGGGTGTACCCCGCCTTCCGCCCGTTGTAGCTGAGATAGGCGCCAGCGCCCCCCGCGACCCCGAAAGGGAATAAGCGGTAGAAAATGGATGGATGGATATATATATATATATATATATATATATATATATATATATATATACACACACACATACACACACACATACATACATATATATAAATATATACAAACCCTGTTTCCATATGGGATGGGAAATTGTGTTGGATGTAAATATAAACGGAATACAACGATTTGCAAATAATTTTCAACCCATATTCAATTGAATATGCTACGAAGACAACATATTCGAAGTTAAAACTGATAAACATTTTTTTTTGCAAATACTCGTTAACTGTAGAATTTGATTCCAGCAACACGTGGCTAAGAATTTGGGAAAGGTGGCAATAGATACTGATAAAGTTGAGAAATACTCATCAAACACTTATTTGGAACATCTCGCTGGTGTGCAGGCTAATTGGGAAGACGTGGGTGCCATGATTGGGTATAAAAGCAGCTTCCATGAAATGCTAAGCAATTCACAAACAAGGATGGGGCGAGGGTCACCAATTTGTAAGTAAATTGTCGAACAGTTTTAGAACGACATTTCTAAACAAACCATTGCAAGGATTTTAGGGATTTTACCAGCTATGGTTCGTAAAATCATCAAAAGGTTCAGAAAATCTGGAGAAATCACTTCACATAAGCGATAATATTACGGACCTTTGATCCCTCAGGCGGTACTGCATCAAAAACCGACACTAGAGTGTAGAGGATATCACCACATGGGCTCAGGAACACTTCCTAAAACCACTGTCAGTAACTACAGTTGGTTGCTACATCTGTAAGAGCAAGTTAAAACTCTACTATGCAGAGCGAAATCCATTTATGAACAACACCAAGGAACGCCGCCGGCTTCGCTGGGCCCGAGCTCATCTAAGATGTACTGATGCAAAGTGGAAAAGTGTTCTGTGGTCTGATGAGTCCACATTTCCAATTATATTTGGAAAATGTGGATGTGGTGTCCTCCGGAACCAAGAGGAAAATAACCATCCGGATTGTTATAGGCGCAAAGTTCAAAAGCCAGCATCTGTGATGGTATGTGTGTGTATAAGTGACCAAGGCATGAGCAATTTACACATCTGTGAAGGCACCATTAATGCAGAAAGGTCCATATAGGTTTTGGAGCAAAATATGTTGTCATCCAACCAACGTTATCATGGACGTCCCTGCTTATTTCAGCAAAACAATGCCAAGCCACGTGTTACAACAGCGTGGCTTCATAGTAAAAGAGTGCGGGTACTTTCCTGGCGCACCTGCAGTCCAAAAATGTCTCCCATCAAAAATTTGTGGCGCATTATGGAGCGTAAAATACGACAGCGGAGACCCCGAACTGTTTGAACGACTGAAGCTCTACATAAAACAAGAATGGGAAAGAATTCCACTTTCAAAGCTTCAACAATTATTTTCCTCAGTTCCCAAACGTTTCTTGAGTGTTGTTAAAATAAAATGTGATGTAACACAGTGGTGAACATGCCCTTTCCCAACTACTTTGGCACGTGTTGCAGCCATGAAATTCTAAGTTACTGTAATTATAATTTGCAAAAAAAAATCAAGTTTATGAATTTAAACATCCAATATCTTGTTTTCAAGAGTGCATTCAACTAAATATGGGTTGAAACGGATTTGCTAATCATTGTATTCCGTTTATAGTTACATCTCACACAATTTCCCAACTCATTTGGAAACGGGGTTTGTATATATATATATATATATATATATATATATATATACACAAACACATATATAATATTTATATAATATTTGACCCATATTTCACATATAAGAAATAGTTGGAATCATATCAAGAAGAAGTGTGACATGCAAAGCCTTCTATATTTGACCCTTACTTTATTTAATATAATATATATAATATAATAGTTACATAATAGTTGACCCATAATATTTGACCACATATAAGAAATAGTTAGTATAACATCAAGAAGTAGTGTGATATGCAAGGCCTCCAACATTTGACCAATTCGATAATATAATAGTTGACTCAATATGTGACCCATAATATTTGACCCATATGTCAAATATAAAAAATAGTTAGAATAATATCAAGAAGTGTGACATGCAAGGCCTCCAATATTTGACCCATAATATAAAATATGTAATAAAATAGTTACATAATAGCTGACCCATAACATTTGACCCATATGTTTCATATAAGAAATAGTTACAATAACATCATGAAGTATAGTGACATGCAAGGCCTCCAATATATGACCCATAATATAATGTATGTAATATAATTGTTACATGATATTTGACCCATAATATAAAATATGTAATATAAATAGTTACATAATAGTTGAGCCAATATTTGGCCCATACTATTTGACTCATATTTCACATATAAAAAATAGTTACAATACTATCAAGAAGAAGTGTGATATACAAGGCCTTCAATATATGACCCATAATATAATGTATATAATATGATAGTTACATGATATTTGACCAATAATATATCATATAATTGTTACATAATAGTTGACCCAATATTTGACCCATACTATTTGACCCATATGTCAAATATAAAAAATAGTTACAATAATATCAAGAAGAAGTGTGAGCTGCAAGGGTTTCAATATTCGACCCATAATATAATGTATAGGATATAATAATTACATAATATTTGACCCATATTATTTGACCCATAAGTCACATTTGCAGTCGCAGAAGAAAACAAGCATTAAAATCCCACTGAGCTCGTGCACGTGCTGGCGCTGCATTAAATAAGGCCATCAAATACTGTAATTACGTTCAGGCAGGTAGCACCGAGACCTATTTGATTAGCGGCCACACTTTGGTCCAAAATGTAGAACAATTGTCGCTAATGACGGTGCGCTGCATTTATTTTGGATGGAGGGGGAGGAGGGGGGGGGGGGGGGGGGTGCAAGCGCGGCATAAAATGTCGCATAAATGATACTGTAATTACACCTCAATTATCCTCTTCTCAAGAAGGCAGCCTTGACTTTCACTTTTCTTTCCGCACAGCCTTGCTATTATCGTCACCTCGCGGTTGTTATTTACTTTGCGCGCCGCTTAAAA